>NW_027675346.1:770000-790000 GCF_965601325.2 Salmo salar | reverse complement strand
ATCATTAAATGCTTACTACAAGGCAGTGTTGCTGATGAAATAGTGCAGGGGCACACCCTCGTGGACAAAATGCTTACAGCACCTGGTATTCCCAGGCGGTCTCCCATCCAAGTACTAACCAGGCCCGACCCTGCTTAGCTTCCGAGATCAGACGAGATCGGGCGTACCCAGGCTGGTATGGCCGTAAGCGAGAAACAATCTCTTGCTACAACATATATAGTCAAAGTGAGTGTGATAAACAGACATTGCATTTTCACCAATTAGATAAGCAGCTTGAACTTTGTGTCACTGAAAAAGTAGAAGAAATTACAAACACTGTACCCATCACTTTTTAGCACAGGTAGTTGGATAAAATACAAACTTTATTTCCTTTCATCATTTGAACAGGGCAAAGGAGCACAAAGCACACACAAGCTGCATTCAGCAACAATATTCTTGTTTGTCTTATAAATACAAGGCAGATGCTAATTGAAAACACAAGGAAATTTGATCCTATTAAAAAGGCAGGAAGCTGCATTTAGTCAATTCATCATTAAATGCTTACTACAAAGCAGTGTTGCTGATGAAATAGTGCAGGGGCACACCCTCGTGGACAAAATGCTTACAGCACCTGGTATTCCCAGGCGGTCTCCCATCCAAGTACTAACCAGGCCCGACCCTGCTTAGCTTCCGAGATCAGACGAGATCGGGCGTACCCAGGCTGGTATGGCCGTAAGCGAGAAACAATCTCTTGCTACAACATATATAGTCAAAGTGAGTCTGATAAAACAGACATTTAGTCAATTCATCATTAAATGCTTAATACAAGGCAGTGTTGCTGATGAAATAGTGCAAGAGCACACCCTCGTGGACAAAATGCTTACAGCACCTGGTATTCCCAGGCGGTCTCCCATCCAAGTACTAACCAGGCCCGACCCTGCTTAGCTTCCGAGATCAGACGAGATCGGGCGTACCCAGGCTGGTATGGCCGTAAGCGAGAAACAATCTCTTGCTACAACATATATAGTCAAAGTGAGTGTGATAAACAGACATTGCATTTTCACCAATTAGATAAGCAGCTTGAACTTTGTGTCACTGAAAAAGTAGAAGAAATTACAAACACTGTTCCCATCACTTTTTACCACAGGTAGTTGGATAAAATACAAACTTTATTTCCTTTCATCATTTGAACAGGGCAAAGGAGCACAAAGCACACACAAGCTGCATTCAGCAACAATATTCTTGTTTGTCTTATAAATACAAGGCAGATGCTAATTGAAAACACAAGGAAATTTGATCCTATTAAAAAGGCAGGAAGCTGCATTTAGTCAATTCATCATTAAATGCTTACTACAAGGCAGTGTTGCTGATGAAATAGTGCAGGGGCACACCCTCGTGGACAAAATGCTTACAGCACCTGGTATTCCCAGGCGGTCTCCCATCCAAGTACTAACCTGGCCCGACCCTGCTTAGCTTCCGAGATCAGACGAGATCGGGCGTACCCAGGCTGGTATGGCCGTAAGCGAGAAACAATCTCTTGCTACAACATATATAGTCAAAGTGAGTCTGATAAAACAGACATTTAGTCAATTCATCATTAAATGCTTAATACAAGGCAGTGTTGCTGATGAAATAGTGCAAGAGCACACCCTCGTGGACAAAATGCTTACAGCACCTGGTATTCCCAGGCGGTCTCCCATCCAAGTACTAACCAGGCCCGACCCTGCTTAGCTTCCGAGATCAGACGAGATCGGGCGTACCCAGGCTGGTATGGCCGTAAGCGAGAAACAATCTCTTGCTACAACATATATAGTCAAAGTGAGTGTGATAAACAGACATTGCATTTTCACCAATTAGATAAGCAGCTTGAACTTTGTGTCACTGAAAAAGTAGAAGAAATTACAAACACTGTTCCCATCACTTTTTACCACAGGTAGTTGGATAAAATACAAACTTTATTTCCTTTCATCATTTGAACAGGGCAAAGGAGCACAAAGCACACACAAGCTGCATTCAGCAACAATATTCTTGTTTGTCTTATAAATACAAGGCAGATGCTAATTGAAAACACAAGGAAATTTGATCCTATTAAAAAGGCAGGAAGCTGCATTTAGTCAATTCATCATTAAATGCTTACTACAAGGCAGTGTTGCTGATGAAATAGTGCAGGGGCACACCCTCGTGGACAAAATGCTTACAGCACCTGGTATTCCCAGGCGGTCTCCCATCCAAGTACTAACCAGGCCCGACCCTGCTTAGCTTCCGAGATCAGACGAGATCGGGCGTACCCAGGCTGGTATGGCCGTAAGCGAGAAACAATCTCTTGCTACAACATATATAGTCAAAGTGAGTGTGATAAACAGACATTGCATTTTCACCAATTAGATAAGCAGCTTGAACTTTGTGTCACTGAAAAAGTAGAAGAAATTACAAACACTGTTCCCATCACTTTTTAGCACAGGTAGTTGGATAAAATACAAACTTTATTTCCTTTCATCATTTGAACAGGGCAAAGGAGCACAAAGCACACACAAGCTGCATTCAGCAACAATATTCTTGTTTATCTTATAAATACAAGGCAGATGCTAATTGAAAACACAAGGAAATTTGATCCTATTAAAAAGGCAGGAAGCTGCATTTAGTCAATTCATCCTTAAATGCTTACTACAAGGCAGTGTTGCTGATGAAATAGTGCAGGGGCACACCCTCGTGGACAAAATGCTTACAGCACCTGGTATTCCCAGGCGGTCTCCCATCCAAGTACTAACCAGGCCCGACCCTGCTTAGCTTCCGAGATCAGACGAGATCGGGCGTACCCAGGCTGGTATGGCCGTAAGCGAGAAACAATCTCTTGCTACAACATATATAGTCAAAGTGAGTGTGATAAACAGACATTGCATTTTCACCAATTAGATAAGCAGCTTGAACTTTGTGTCACTGAAAAAGTAGAAGAAATTACAAACACTGTTCCCATCACTTTTTAGCACAGGTAGTTGGATAAAATACAAACTTTATTTCCTTTCATCATTTGAACAGGGCAAAGGAGCACAAAGCACACACAAGCTGCATTCAGCAACAATATTCTTGTTTGTCTTATAAATACAAGGCAGATGCTAATTGAAAACACAAGGAAATTTGATCCTATTAAAAAGGCAGGAAGCTGCATTTAGTCAATTCATCATTAAATGCTTACAACAAAGCAGTGTTGCTGATGAAATAGTGCAGGGGCACACCCTCGTGGACAAAATGCTTACAGCACCTGGTATTCCCAGGCGGTCTCCCATCCAAGTACTAACCAGGCCGGACCCTGCTTAGCTTCCGAGATCAGACGAGATCGGGCGTACCCAGGCTGGTATGGCCGTAAGCGAGAAACAATCTCTTGCTACAACATATATAGTCAAAGTGAGTCTGATAAAACAGACATTTAGTCAATTCATCATTAAATGCTTAATACAAGGCAGTGTTGCTGATGAAATAGTGCAAGAGCACACCCTCGTGGACAAAATGCTTACAGCACCTGGTATTCCCAGGCGGTCTCCCATCCAAGTACTAACCAGGCCCGACCCTGCTTAGCTTCCGAGATCAGACGAGATCGGGCGTACCCAGGCTGGTATGGCCGTAAGCGAGAAACAATCTCTTGCTACAACATATATAGTCAAAGTGAGTGTGATAAACAGACATTGCATTTTCACCAATTAGATAAGCAGCTTGAACTTTGTGTCACTGAAAAAGTAGAAGAAATTACAAACACTGTTCCCATCACTTTTTAGCACAGGTAGTTGGATAAAATACAAACTTTATTTCCTTTCATCATTTGAACAGGGCAAAGGAGCACAAAGCACACACAAGCTGCATTCAGCAACAATATTCTTGTTTGTCTTATAAATACAAGGCAGATGCTAATTGAAAACACAAGGAAATTTGATCCTATTAAAAAGGCAGGAAGCTGCATTTAGTCAATTCATCCTTAAATGCTTACTACAAGGCAGTGTTGCTGATGAAATAGTGCAGGGGCACACCCTCGTGGACAAAATGCTTACAGCACCTGGTATTCCCAGGCGGTCTCCCATCCAAGTACTAACCAGGCCCGACCCTGCTTAGCTTCCGAGATCAGACGAGATCGGGCGTACCCAGGCTGGTATGGCCGTAAGCGAGAAACAATCTCTTGCTACAACATATATAGTCAAAGTGAGTCTGATAAAACAGACATTTAGTCAATTCATCATTAAATGCTTAATACAAGGCAGTGTTGCTGATGAAATAGTGCAAGAGCACACCCTCGTGGACAAAATGCTTACAGCACCTGGTATTCCCAGGCGGTCTCCCATCCAAGTACTAACCAGGCCCGACCCTGCTTAGCTTCCGAGATCAGACGAGATCGGGCGTACCCAGGCTGGTATGGCCGTAAGCGAGAAACAATCTCTTGCTACAACATATATAGTCAAAGTGAGTGTGATAAACAGACATTGCATTTTCACCAATTAGATAAGCAGCTTGAACTTTGTGTCACTGAAAAAGTAGAAGAAATTACAAACACTGTTCCCATCACTTTTTACCACAGGTAGTTGGATAAAATACAAACTTTATTTCCTTTCATCATTTGAACAGGGCAAAGGAGCACAAAGCACACACAAGCTGCATTCAGCAACAATATTCTTGTTTGTCTTATAAATACAAGGCAGATGCTAATTGAAAACACAAGGAAATTTGATCCTATTAAAAAGGCAGGAAGCTGCATTTAGTCAATTCATCATTAAATGCTTACTACAAGGCAGTGTTGCTGATGAAATAGTGCAGGGGCACACCCTCGTGGACAAAATGCTTACAGCACCTGGTATTCCCAGGCGGTCTCCCATCCAAGTACTAACCAGGCCCGACCCTGCTTAGCTTCCGAGATCAGACGAGATCGGGCGTACCCAGGCTGGTATGGCCGTAAGCGAGAAACAATCTCTTGCTACAACATATATAGTCAAAGTGAGTGTGATAAACAGACATTGCATTTTCACCAATTAGATAAGCAGCTTGAACTTTGTGTCACTGAAAAAGTAGAAGAAATTACAAACACTGTTCCCATCACTTTTTACCACAGGTAGTTGGATAAAATACAAACTTTATTTCCTTTCATCATTTGAACAGGGCAAAGGAGCACAAAGCACACACAAGCTGCATTCAGCAACAATATTCTTGTTTGTCTTATAAATACAAGGCAGATGCTAATTGAAAACACAAGGAAATTTGATCCTATTAAAAAGGCAGGAAGCTGCATTTAGTCAATTCATCCTTAAATGCTTACTACAAGGCAGTGTTGCTGATGAAATAGTGCAGGGGCACACCCTCGTGGACAAAATGCTTACAGCACCTGGTATTCCCAGGCGGTCTCCCATCCAAGTACTAACCAGGCCCGACCCTGCTTAGCTTCCGAGATCAGACGAGATCGGGCGTACCCAGGCTGGTATGGCCGTAAGCGAGAAACAATCTCTTGCTACAACATATATAGTCAAAGTGAGTCTGATAAAACAGACATTTAGTCAATTCATCATTAAATGCTTAATACAAGGCAGTGTTGCTGATGAAATAGTGCAAGAGCACACCCTCGTGGACAAAATGCTTACAGCACCTGGTATTCCCAGGCGGTCTCCCATCCAAGTACTAACCAGGCCCGACCCTGCTTAGCTTCCGAGATCAGACGAGATCGGGCGTACCCAGGCTGGTATGGCCGTAAGCGAGAAACAATCTCTTGCTACAACATATATAGTCAAAGTGAGTGTGATAAACAGACATTGCATTTTCACCAATTAGATAAGCAGCTTGAACTTTGTGTCACTGAAAAAGTAGAAGAAATTACAAACACTGTTCCCATCACTTTTTAGCACAGGTAGTTGGATAAAATACAAACTTTATTTCCTTTCATCATTTGAACAGGGCAAAGGAGCACAAAGCACACACAAGCTGCATTCAGCAACAATATTCTTGTTTGTCTTATAAATACAAGGCAGATGCTAATTGAAAACACAAGGAAATTTGATCCTATTAAAAAGGCAGGAAGCTGCATTTAGTCAATTCATCCTTAAATGCTTACTACAAGGCAGTGTTGCTGATGAAATAGTGCAGGGGCACACCCTCGTGGACAAAATGCTTACAGCACCTGGTATTCCCAGGCGGTCTCCCATCCAAGTACTAACCAGGCCCGACCCTGCTTAGCTTCCGAGATCAGACGAGATCGGGCGTACCCAGGCTGGTATGGCCGTAAGCGAGAAACAATCTCTTGCTACAACATATATAGTCAAAGTGAGTGTGATAAACAGACATTGCATTTTCACCAATTAGATAAGCAGCTTGAACTTTGTGTCACTGAAAAAGTAGAAGAAATTACAAACACTGTTCCCATCACTTTTTAGCACAGGTAGTTGGATAAAATACAAACTTTATTTCCTTTCATCATTTGAACAGGGCAAAGGAGCACAAAGCACACACAAGCTGCATTCAGCAACAATATTCTTGTTTGTCTTATAAATACAAGGCAGATGCTAATTGAAAACACAAGGAAATTTGATCCTATTAAAAAGGCAGGAAGCTGCATTTAGTCAATTCATCATTAAATGCTTACTACAAAGCAGTGTTGCTGATGAAATAGTGCAGGGGCACACCCTCGTGGACAAAATGCTTACAGCACCTGGTATTCCCAGGCGGTCTCCCATCCAAGTACTAACCAGGCCCGACCCTGCTTAGCTTCCGAGATCAGACGAGATCGGGCGTACCCAGGCTGGTATGGCCGTAAGCGAGAAACAATCTCTTGCTACAACATATATAGTCAAAGTGAGTGTGATAAACAGACATTGCATTTTCACCAATTAGATAAGCAGCTTGAACTTTGTGTCACTGAAAAAGTAGAAGAAATTACAAACACTGTTCCCATCACTTTTTAGCACAGGTAGTTGGATAAAATACAAACTTTATTTCCTTTCATCATTTGAACAGGGCAAAGGAGCACAAAGCACACACAAGCTGCATTCAGCAACAATATTCTTGTTTGTCTTATAAATACAAGGCAGATGCTAATTGAAAACACAAGGAAATTTGATCCTATTAAAAAGGCAGGAAGCTGCATTTAGTCAATTCATCATTAAATGCTTACTACAAAGCAGTGTTGCTGATGAAATAGTGCAGGGGCACACCCTCGTGGACAAAATGCTTACAGCACCTGGTATTCCCAGGCGGTCTCCCATCCAAGTACTAACCAGGCCCGACCCTGCTTAGCTTCCGAGATCAGACGAGATCGGGCGTACCCAGGCTGGTATGGCCGTAAGCGAGAAACAATCTCTTGCTACAACATATATAGTCAAAGTGAGTGTGATAAACAGACATTGCATTTTCACCAATTAGATAAGCAGCTTGAACTTTGTGTCACTGAAAAAGTAGAAGAAATTACAAACACTGTTCCCATCACTTTTTAGCACAGGTAGTTGGATAAAATACAAACTTTATTTCCTTTCATCATTTGAACAGGGCAAAGGAGCACAAAGCACACACAAGCTGCATTCAGCAACAATATTCTTGTTTGTCTTATAAATACAAGGCAGATGCTAATTGAAAACACAAGGAAATTTGATCCTATTAAAAAGGCAGGAAGCTGCATTTAGTCAATTCATCATTAAATGCTTACAACAAAGCAGTGTTGCTGATGAAATAGTGCAGGGGCACACCCTCGTGGACAAAATGCTTACAGCACCTGGTATTCCCAGGCGGTCTCCCATCCAAGTACTAACCAGGCCGGACCCTGCTTAGCTTCCGAGATCAGACGAGATCGGGCGTACCCAGGCTGGTATGGCCGTAAGCGAGAAACAATCTCTTGCTACAACATATATAGTCAAAGTGAGTCTGATAAAACAGACATTTAGTCAATTCATCATTAAATGCTTAATACAAGGCAGTGTTGCTGATGAAATAGTGCAAGAGCACACCCTCGTGGACAAAATGCTTACAGCACCTGGTATTCCCAGGCGGTCTCCCATCCAAGTACTAACCAGGCCCGACCCTGCTTAGCTTCCGAGATCAGACGAGATCGGGCGTACCCAGGCTGGTATGGCCGTAAGCGAGAAACAATCTCTTGCTACAACATATATAGTCAAAGTGAGTGTGATAAACAGACATTGCATTTTCACCAATTAGATAAGCAGCTTGAACTTTGTGTCACTGAAAAAGTAGAAGAAATTACAAACACTGTTCCCATCACTTTTTAGCACAGGTAGTTGGATAAAATACAAACTTTATTTCCTTTCATCATTTGAACAGGGCAAAGGAGCACAAAGCACACACAAGCTGCATTCAGCAACAATATTCTTGTTTGTCTTATAAATACAAGGCAGATGCTAATTGAAAACACAAGGAAATTTGATCCTATTAAAAAGGCAGGAAGCTGCATTTAGTCAATTCATCCTTAAATGCTTACTACAAGGCAGTGTTGCTGATGAAATAGTGCAGGGGCACACCCTCGTGGACAAAATGCTTACAGCACCTGGTATTCCCAGGCGGTCTCCCATCCAAGTACTAACCAGGCCCGACCCTGCTTAGCTTCCGAGATCAGACGAGATCGGGCGTACCCAGGCTGGTATGGCCGTAAGCGAGAAACAATCTCTTGCTACAACATATATAGTCAAAGTGAGTCTGATAAAACAGACATTTAGTCAATTCATCATTAAATGCTTAATACAAGGCAGTGTTGCTGATGAAATAGTGCAAGAGCACACCCTCGTGGACAAAATGCTTACAGCACCTGGTATTCCCAGGCGGTCTCCCATCCAAGTACTAACCAGGCCCGACCCTGCTTAGCTTCCGAGATCAGACGAGATCGGGCGTACCCAGGCTGGTATGGCCGTAAGCGAGAAACAATCTCTTGCTACAACATATATAGTCAAAGTGAGTGTGATAAACAGACATTGCATTTTCACCAATTAGATAAGCAGCTTGAACTTTGTGTCACTGAAAAAGTAGAAGAAATTACAAACACTGTTCCCATCACTTTTTACCACAGGTAGTTGGATAAAATACAAACTTTATTTCCTTTCATCATTTGAACAGGGCAAAGGAGCACAAAGCACACACAAGCTGCATTCAGCAACAATATTCTTGTTTGTCTTATAAATACAAGGCAGATGCTAATTGAAAACACAAGGAAATTTGATCCTATTAAAAAGGCAGGAAGCTGCATTTAGTCAATTCATCATTAAATGCTTACTACAAGGCAGTGTTGCTGATGAAATAGTGCAGGGGCACACCCTCGTGGACAAAATGCTTACAGCACCTGGTATTCCCAGGCGGTCTCCCATCCAAGTACTAACCAGGCCCGACCCTGCTTAGCTTCCGAGATCAGACGAGATCGGGCGTACCCAGGCTGGTATGGCCGTAAGCGAGAAACAATCTCTTGCTACAACATATATAGTCAAAGTGAGTGTGATAAACAGACATTGCATTTTCACCAATTAGATAAGCAGCTTGAACTTTGTGTCACTGAAAAAGTAGAAGAAATTACAAACACTGTTCCCATCACTTTTTACCACAGGTAGTTGGATAAAATACAAACTTTATTTCCTTTCATCATTTGAACAGGGCAAAGGAGCACAAAGCACACACAAGCTGCATTCAGCAACAATATTCTTGTTTGTCTTATAAATACAAGGCAGATGCTAATTGAAAACACAAGGAAATTTGATCCTATTAAAAAGGCAGGAAGCTGCATTTAGTCAATTCATCCTTAAATGCTTACTACAAGGCAGTGTTGCTGATGAAATAGTGCAGGGGCACACCCTCGTGGACAAAATGCTTACAGCACCTGGTATTCCCAGGCGGTCTCCCATCCAAGTACTAACCAGGCCCGACCCTGCTTAGCTTCCGAGATCAGACGAGATCGGGCGTACCCAGGCTGGTATGGCCGTAAGCGAGAAACAATCTCTTGCTACAACATATATAGTCAAAGTGAGTCTGATAAAACAGACATTTAGTCAATTCATCATTAAATGCTTAATACAAGGCAGTGTTGCTGATGAAATAGTGCAAGAGCACACCCTCGTGGACAAAATGCTTACAGCACCTGGTATTCCCAGGCGGTCTCCCATCCAAGTACTAACCAGGCCCGACCCTGCTTAGCTTCCGAGATCAGACGAGATCGGGCGTACCCAGGCTGGTATGGCCGTAAGCGAGAAACAATCTCTTGCTACAACATATATAGTCAAAGTGAGGGTGATAAACAGACATTGCATTTTCACCAATTAGATAAGCAGCTTGAACTTTGTGTCACTGAAAAAGTAGAAGAAATTACAAACACTGTTCCCATCACTTTTTACCACAGGTAGTTGGATAAAATACAAACTTTATTTCCTTTCATCATTTGAACAGGGCAAAGGAGCACAAAGCACACACAAGCTGCATTCAGCAACAATATTCTTGTTTGTCTTATAAATACAAGGCAGATGCTAATTGAAAACACAAGGAAATTTGATCCTATTAAAAAGGCAGGAAGCTGCATTTAGTCAATTCATCATTAAATGCTTACTACAAGGCAGTGTTGCTGATGAAATAGTGCAGGGGCACACCCTCGTGGACAAAATGCTTACAGCACCTGGTATTCCCAGGCGGTCTCCCATCCAAGTACTAACCAGGCCCGACCCTGCTTAGCTTCCGAGATCAGACGAGATCGGGCGTACCCAGGCTGGTATGGCCGTAAGCGAGAAACAATCTCTTGCTACAACATATATAGTCAAAGTGAGTGTGATAAACAGACATTGCATTTTCACCAATTAGATAAGCAGCTTGAACTTTGTGTCACTGAAAAAGTAGAAGAAATTACAAACACTGTTCCCATCACTTTTTAGCACAGGTAGTTGGATAAAATACAAACTTTATTTCCTTTCATCATTTGAACAGGGCAAAGGAGCACAAAGCACACACAAGCTGCATTCAGCAACAATATTCTTGTTTGTCTTATAAATACAAGGCAGATGCTAATTGAAAACACAAGGAAATTTGATCCTATTAAAAAGGCAGGAAGCTGCATTTAGTCAATTCATCCTTAAATGCTTACTACAAGGCAGTGTTGCTGATGAAATAGTGCAGGGGCACACCCTCGTGGACAAAATGCTTACAGCACCTGGTATTCCCAGGCGGTCTCCCATCCAAGTACTAACCAGGCCCGACCCTGCTTAGCTTCCGAGATCAGACGAGATCGGGCGTACCCAGGCTGGTATGGCCGTAAGCGAGAAACAATCTCTTGCTACAACATATATAGTCAAAGTGAGTGTGATAAACAGACATTGCATTTTCACCAATTAGATAAGCAGCTTGAACTTTGTGTCACTGAAAAAGTAGAAGAAATTACAAACACTGTTCCCATCACTTTTTAGCACAGGTAGTTGGATAAAATACAAACTTTATTTCCTTTCATCATTTGAACAGGGCAAAGGAGCACAAAGCACACACAAGCTGCATTCAGCAACAATATTCTTGTTTGTCTTATAAATACAAGGCAGATGCTAATTGAAAACACAAGGAAATTTGATCCTATTAAAAAGGCAGGAAGCTGCATTTAGTCAATTCATCATTAAATGCTTACTACAAAGCAGTGTTGCTGATGAAATAGTGCAGGGGCACACCCTCGTGGACAAAATGCTTACAGCACCTGGTATTCCCAGGCGGTCTCCCATCCAAGTACTAACCAGGCCCGACCCTGCTTAGCTTCCGAGATCAGACGAGATCGGGCGTACCCAGGCTGGTATGGCCGTAAGCGAGAAACAATCTCTTGCTACAACATATATAGTCAAAGTGAGTCTGATAAAACAGACATTTAGTCAATTCATCATTAAATGCTTAATACAAGGCAGTGTTGCTGATGAAATAGTGCAAGAGCACACCCTCGTGGACAAAATGCTTACAGCACCTGGTATTCCCAGGCGGTCTCCCATCCAAGTACTAACCAGGCCCGACCCTGCTTAGCTTCCGAGATCAGACGAGATCGGGCGTACCCAGGCTGGTATGGCCGTAAGCGAGAAACAATCTCTTGCTACAACATATATAGTCAAAGTGAGTGTGATAAACAGACATTGCATTTTCACCAATTAGATAAGCAGCTTGAACTTTGTGTCACTGAAAAAGTAGAAGAAATTACAAACACTGTTCCCATCACTTTTTAGCACAGGTAGTTGGATAAAATACAAACTTTATTTCCTTTCATCATTTGAACAGGGCAAAGGAGCACAAAGCACACACAAGCTGCATTCAGCAACAATATTCTTGTTTGTCTTATAAATACAAGGCAGATGCTAATTGAAAACACAAGGAAATTTGATCCTATTAAAAAGGCAGGAAGCTGCATTTAGTCAATTCATCATTAAATGCTTACTACAAGGCAGTGTTGCTGATGAAATAGTGCAGGGGCACACCCTCGTGGACAAAATGCTTACAGCACCTGGTATTCCCAGGCGGTCTCCCATCCAAGTACTAACCAGGCCCGACCCTGCTTAGCTTCCGAGATCAGACGAGATCGGGCGTACCCAGGCTGGTATGGCCGTAAGCGAGAAACAATCTCTTGCTACAACATATATAGTCAAAGTGAGTCTGATAAAACAGACATTTAGTCAATTCATCATTAAATGCTTAATACAAGGCAGTGTTGCTGATGAAATAGTGCAAGAGCACACCCTCGTGGACAAAATGCTTACAGCACCTGGTATTCCCAGGCGGTCTCCCATCCAAGTACTAACCAGGCCCGACCCTGCTTAGCTTCCGAGATCAGACGAGATCGGGCGTACCCAGGCTGGTATGGCCGTAAGCGAGAAACAATCTCTTGCTACAACATATATAGTCAAAGTGAGTGTGATAAACAGACATTGCATTTTCACCAATTAGATAAGCAGCTTGAACTTTGTGTCACTGAAAAAGTAGAAGAAATTACAAACACTGTTCCCATCACTTTTTACCACAGGTAGTTGGATAAAATACAAACTTTATTTCCTTTCATCATTTGAACAGGGCAAAGGAGCACAAAGCACACACAAGCTGCATTCAGCAACAATATTCTTGTTTGTCTTATAAATACAAGGCAGATGCTAATTGAAAACACAAGGAAATTTGATCCTATTAAAAAGGCAGGAAGCTGCATTTAGTCAATTCATCATTAAATGCTTACTACAAGGCAGTGTTGCTGATGAAATAGTGCAGGGGCACACCCTCGTGGACAAAATGCTTACAGCACCTGGTATTCCCAGGCGGTCTCCCATCCAAGTACTAACCAGGCCCGACCCTGCTTAGCTTCCGAGATCAGACGAGATCGGGCGTACCCAGGCTGGTATGGCCGTAAGCGAGAAACAATCTCTTGCTACAACATATATAGTCAAAGTGAGTGTGATAAACAGACATTGCATTTTCACCAATTAGATAAGCAGCTTGAACTTTGTGTCACTGAAAAAGTAGAAGAAATTACAAACACTGTTCCCATCACTTTTTACCACAGGTAGTTGGATAAAATACAAACTTTATTTCCTTTCATCATTTGAACAGGGCAAAGGAGCACAAAGCACACACAAGCTGCATTCAGCAACAATATTCTTGTTTGTCTTATAAATACAAGGCAGATGCTAATTGAAAACACAAGGAAATTTGATCCTATTAAAAAGGCAGGAAGCTGCATTTAGTCAATTCATCATTAAATGCTTACTACAAGGCAGTGTTGCTGATGAAATAGTGCAGGGGCACACCCTCGTGGACAAAATGCTTACAGCACCTGGTATTCCCAGGCGGTCTCCCATCCAAGTACTAACCAGGCCTGACCCTGCTTAGCTTCCGAGATCAGACGAGATCGGGCGTACCCAGGCTGGTATGGCCGTAAGCGAGAACCAATCTCTTGCTACAACATATATAGTCAAAGTGAGTGTGATAAACAGACATTGCATTTTCACCAATTAGATAAGCAGCTTGAACTTTGTGTCACTGAAAAAGTAGAAGAAATTACAAACACTGTTCCCATCACTTTTTAGCACAGGTAGTTGGATAAAATACAAACTTTATTTCCTTTCATCATTTGAACAGGGCAAAGGAGCACAAAGCACACACAAGCTGCATTCAGCAACAATATTCTTGTTTGTCTTATAAATACAAGGCAGATGCTAATTGAAAACACAAGGAAATTTGATCCTATTAAAAAGGCAGGAAGCTGCATTTAGTCAATTCATCATTAAATGCTTACTACAAGGCAGTGTTGCTGATGAAATAGTGCAGGGGCACACCCTCGTGGACAAAATGCTTACAGCACCTGGTATTCCCAGGCGGTCTCCCATCCAAGTACTAACCAGGCCCGACCCTGCTTAGCTTCCGAGATCAGACGAGATCGGGCGTACCCAGGCTGGTATGGCCGTAAGCGAGAAACAATCTCTTGCTACAACATATATAGTCAAAGTGAGTCTGATAAAACAGACATTTAGTCAATTCATCATTAAATGCTTAATACAAGGCAGTGTTGCTGATGAAATAGTGCAAGAGCACACCCTCGTGGACAAAATGCTTACAGCACCTGGTATTCCCAGGCGGTCTCCCATCCAAGTACTAACCAGGCCCGACCCTGCTTAGCTTCCGAGATCAGACGAGATCGGGCGTACCCAGGCTGGTATGGCCGTAAGCGAGAAACAATCTCTTGCTACAACATATATAGTCAAAGTGAGTGTGATAAACAGACATTGCATTTTCACCAATTAGATAAGCAGCTTGAACTTTGTGTCACTGAAAAAGTAGAAGAAATTACAAACACTGTTCCCATCACTTTTTAGCACAGGTAGTTGGATAAAATACAAACTTTATTTCCTTTCATCATTTGAACAGGGCAAAGGAGCACAAAGCACACACAAGCTGCATTCAGCAACAATATTCTTGTTTGTCTTATAAATACAAGGCAGATGCTAATTGAAAACACAAGGAAATTTGATCCTATTAAAAAGGCAGGAAGCTGCATTTAGTCAATTCATCATTAAATGCTTACTACAAGGCAGTGTTGCTGATGAAATAGTGCAGGGGCACACCCTCGTGGACAAAATGCTTACAGCACCTGGTATTCCCAGGCGGTCTCCCATCCAAGTACTAACCAGGCCTGACCCTGCTTAGCTTCCGAGATCAGACGAGATCGGGCGTACCCAGGCTGGTATGGCCGTAAGCGAGAACCAATCTCTTGCTACAACATATATAGTCAAAGTGAGTGTGATAAACAGACATTGCATTTTCACCAATTAGATAAGCAGCTTGAACTTTGTGTCACTGAAAAAGTAGAAGAAATTACAAACACTGTTCCCATCACTTTTTACCACAGGTAGTTGGATAAAATACAAACTTTATTTCCTTTCATCATTTGAACAGGGCAAAGGAGCACAAAGCACACACAAGCTGCATTCAGCAACAATATTCTTGTTTGTCTTATAAATACAAGGCAGATGCTAATTGAAAACACAAGGAAATTTGATCCTATTAAAAAGGCAGGAAGCTGCATTTAGTCAATTCATCATTAAATGCTTACTACAAGGCAGTGTTGCTGATGAAATAGTGCAGGGGCACACCCTCGTGGACAAAATGCTTACAGCACCTGGTATTCCCAGGCGGTCTCCCATCCAAGTACTAACCAGGCCGGACCCTGCTTAGCTTCCGAGATCAGACGAGATCGGGCGTACCCAGGCTGGTATGGCCGTAAGCGAGAAACAATCTCTTGCTACAACATATATAGTCAAAGTGAGTCTGATAAAACAGACATTTAGTCAATTCATCATTAAATGCTTAATACAAGGCAGTGTTGCTGATGAAATAGTGCAAGAGCACACCCTCGTGGACAAAATGCTTACAGCACCTGGTATTCCCAGGCGGTCTCCCATCCAAGTACTAACCAGGCCCGACCCTGCTTAGCTTCCGAGATCAGACGAGATCGGGCGTACCCAGGCTGGTATGGCCGTAAGCGAGAAACAATCTCTTGCTACAACATATATAGTCAAAGTGAGTGTGATAAACAGACATTGCATTTTCACCAATTAGATAAGCAGCTTGAACTTTGTGTCACTGAAAAAGTAGAAGAAATTACAAACACTGTTCCCATCACTTTTTAGCACAGGTAGTTGGATAAAATACAAACTTTATTTCCTTTCATCATTTGAACAGGGCAAAGGAGCACAAAGCACACACAAGCTGCATTCAGCAACAATATTCTTGTTTGTCTTATAAATACAAGGCAGATGCTAATTGAAAACACAAGGAAATTTGATCCTATTAAAAAGGCAGGAAGCTGCATTTAGTCAATTCATCATTAAATGCTTACAACAAAGCAGTGTTGCTGATGAAATAGTGCAGGGGCACACCCTCGTGGACAAAATGCTTACAGCACCTGGTATTCCCAGGCGGTCTCCCATCCAAGTACTAACCAGGCCGGACCCTGCTTAGCTTCCGAGATCAGACGAGATCGGGCGTACCCAGGCTGGTATGGCCGTAAGCGAGAAACAATCTCTTGCTACAACATATATAGTCAAAGTGAGTCTGATAAAACAGACATTTAGTCAATTCATCATTAAATGCTTAATACAAGGCAGTGTTGCTGATGAAATAGTGCAAGAGCACACCCTCGTGGACAAAATGCTTACAGCACCTGGTATTCCCAGGCGGTCTCCCATCCAAGTACTAACCAGGCCCGACCCTGCTTAGCTTCCGAGATCAGACGAGATCGGGCGTACCCAGGCTGGTATGGCCGTAAGCGAGAAACAATCTCTTGCTACAACATATATAGTCAAAGTGAGTGTGATAAACAGACATTGCATTTTCACCAATTAGATAAGCAGCTTGAACTTTGTGTCACTGAAAAAGTAGAAGAAATTACAAACACTGTTCCCATCACTTTTTACCACAGGTAGTTGGATAAAATACAAACTTTATTTCCTTTCATCATTTGAACAGGGCAAAGGAGCACAAAGCACACACAAGCTGCATTCAGCAACAATATTCTTGTTTGTCTTATAAATACAAGGCAGATGCTAATTGAAAACACAAGGAAATTTGATCCTATTAAAAAGGCAGGAAGCTGCATTTAGTCAATTCATCATTAAATGCTTACTACAAGGCAGTGTTGCTGATGAAATAGTGCAGGGGCACACCCTCGTGGACAAAATGCTTACAGCACCTGGTATTCCCAGGCGGTCTCCCATCCAAGTACTAACCAGGCCTGACCCTGCTTAGCTTCCGAGATCAGACGAGATCGGGCGTACCCAGGCTGGTATGGCCGTAAGCGAGAACCAATCTCTTGCTACAACATATATAGTCAAAGTGAGTGTGATAAACAGACATTGCATTTTCACCAATTAGATAAGCAGCTTGAACTTTGTGTCACTGAAAAAGTAGAAGAAATTACAAACACTGTTCCCATCACTTTTTAGCACAGGTAGTTGGATAAAATACAAACTTTATTTCCTTTCATCATTTGAACAGGGCAAAGGAGCACAAAGCACACACAAGCTGCATTCAGCAACAATATTCTTGTTTGTCTTATAAATACAAGGCAGATGCTAATTGAAAACACAAGGAAATTTGATCCTATTAAAAAGGCAGGAAGCTGCATTTAGTCAATTCATCATTAAATGCTTACTACAAGGCAGTGTTGCTGATGAAATAGTGCAGGGGCACACCCTCGTGGACAAAATGCTTACAGCACCTGGTATTCCCAGGCGGTCTCCCATCCAAGTACTAACCAGGCCCGACCCTGCTTAGCTTCCGAGATCAGACGAGATCGGGCGTACCCAGGCTGGTATGGCCGTAAGCGAGAAACAATCTCTTGCTACAACATATATAGTCAAAGTGAGTCTGATAAAACAGACATTTAGTCAATTCATCATTAAATGCTTAATACAAGGCAGTGTTGCTGATGAAATAGTGCAAGAGCACACCCTCGTGGACAAAATGCTTACAGCACCTGGTATTCCCAGGCGGTCTCCCATCCAAGTACTAACCAGGCCCGACCCTGCTTAGCTTCCGAGATCAGACGAGATCGGGCGTACCCAGGCTGGTATGGCCGTAAGCGAGAAACAATCTCTTGCTACAACATATATAGTCAAAGTGAGTGTGATAAACAGACATTGCATTTTCACCAATTAGATAAGCAGCTTGAACTTTGTGTCACTGAAAAAGTAGAAGAAATTACAAACACTGTTCCCATCACTTTTTAGCACAGGTAGTTGGATAAAATACAAACTTTATTTCCTTTCATCATTTGAACAGGGCAAAGGAGCACAAAGCACACACAAGCTGCATTCAGCAACAATATTCTTGTTTGTCTTATAAATACAAGGCAGATGCTAATTGAAAACACAAGGAAATTTGATCCTATTAAAAAGGCAGGAAGCTGCATTTAGTCAATTCATCATTAAATGCTTACAACAAAGCAGTGTTGCTGATGAAATAGTGCAGGGGCACACCCTCGTGGACAAAATGCTTACAGCACCTGGTATTCCCAGGCGGTCTCCCATCCAAGTACTAACCAGGCCGGACCCTGCTTAGCTTCCGAGATCAGACGAGATCGGGCGTACCCAGGCTGGTATGGCCGTAAGCGAGAAACAATCTCTTGCTACAACATATATAGTCAAAGTGAGTCTGATAAAACAGACATTTAGTCAATTCATCATTAAATGCTTAATACAAGGCAGTGTTGCTGATGAAATAGTGCAAGAGCACACCCTCGTGGACAAAATGCTTACAGCACCTGGTATTCCCAGGCGGTCTCCCATCCAAGTACTAACCAGGCCCGACCCTGCTTAGCTTCCGAGATCAGACGAGATCGGGCGTACCCAGGCTGGTATGGCCGTAAGCGAGAAACAATCTCTTGCTACAACATATATAGTCAAAGTGAGTGTGATAAACAGACATTGCATTTTCACCAATTAGATAAGCAGCTTGAACTTTGTGTCACTGAAAAAGTAGAAGAAATTACAAACACTGTTCCCATCACTTTTTACCACAGGTAGTTGGATAAAATACAAACTTTATTTCCTTTCATCATTTGAACAGGGCAAAGGAGCACAAAGCACACACAAGCTGCATTCAGCAACAATATTCTTGTTTGTCTTATAAATACAAGGCAGATGCTAATTGAAAACACAAGGAAATTTGATCCTATTAAAAAGGCAGGAAGCTGCATTTAGTCAATTCATCATTAAATGCTTACTACAAGGCAGTGTTGCTGATGAAATAGTGCAGGGGCACACCCTCGTGGACAAAATGCTTACAGCACCTGGTATTCCCAGGCGGTCTCCCATCCAAGTACTAACCAGGCCTGACCCTGCTTAGCTTCCGAGATCAGACGAGATCGGGCGTACCCAGGCTGGTATGGCCGTAAGCGAGAACCAATCTCTTGCTACAACATATATAGTCAAAGTGAGTGTGATAAACAGACATTGCATTTTCACCAATTAGATAAGCAGCTTGAACTTTGTGTCACTGAAAAAGTAGAAGAAATTACAAACACTGTTCCCATCACTTTTTAGCACAGGTAGTTGGATAAAATACAAACTTTATTTCCTTTCATCATTTGAACAGGGCAAAGGAGCACAAAGCACACACAAGCTGCATTCAGCAACAATATTCTTGTTTGTCTTATAAATACAAGGCAGATGCTAATTGAAAACACAAGGAAATTTGATCCTATTAAAAAGGCAGGAAGCTGCATTTAGTCAATTCATCATTAAATGCTTACTACAAGGCAGTGTTGCTGATGAAATAGTGCAGGGGCACACCCTCGTGGACAAAATGCTTACAGCACCTGGTATTCCCAGGCGGTCTCCCATCCAAGTACTAACCAGGCCCGACCCTGCTTAGCTTCCGAGATCAGACGAGATCGGGCGTACCCAGGCTGGTATGGCCGTAAGCGAGAAACAATCTCTTGCTACAACATATATAGTCAAAGTGAGTCTGATAAAACAGACATTTAGTCAATTCATCATTAAATGCTTAATACAAGGCAGTGTTGC
>NW_027675346.1:745000-765000 GCF_965601325.2 Salmo salar | reverse complement strand
AATTACAAACACTGTTCCCATCACTTTTTACCACAGGTAGTTGGATAAAATACAAACTTTATTTCCTTTCATCATTTGAACAGGGCAAAGGAGCACAAAGCACACACAAGCTGCATTCAGCAACAATATTCTTGTTTGTCTTATAAATACAAGGCAGATGCTAATTGAAAACACAAGGAAATTTGATCCTATTAAAAAGGCAGGAAGCTGCATTTAGTCAATTCATCATTAAATGCTTACTACAAGGCAGTGTTGCTGATGAAATAGTGCAGGGGCACACCCTCGTGGACAAAATGCTTACAGCACCTGGTATTCCCAGGCGGTCTCCCATCCAAGTACTAACCAGGCCTGACCCTGCTTAGCTTCCGAGATCAGACGAGATCGGGCGTACCCAGGCTGGTATGGCCGTAAGCGAGAACCAATCTCTTGCTACAACATATATAGTCAAAGTGAGTGTGATAAACAGACATTGCATTTTCACCAATTAGATAAGCAGCTTGAACTTTGTGTCACTGAAAAAGTAGAAGAAATTACAAACACTGTTCCCATCACTTTTTACCACAGGTAGTTGGATAAAATACAAACTTTATTTCCTTTCATCATTTGAACAGGGCAAAGGAGCACAAAGCACACACAAGCTGCATTCAGCAACAATATTCTTGTTTGTCTTATAAATACAAGGCAGATGCTAATTGAAAACACAAGGAAATTTGATCCTATTAAAAAGGCAGGAAGCTGCATTTAGTCAATTCATCATTAAATGCTTACTACAAAGCAGTGTTGCTGATGAAATAGTGCAGGGGCACACCCTCGTGGACAAAATGCTTACAGCACCTGGTATTCCCAGGCGGTCTCCCATCCAAGTACTAACCAGGCCCGACCCTGCTTAGCTTCCGAGATCAGACGAGATCGGGCGTACCCAGGCTGGTATGGCCGTAAGCGAGAAACAATCTCTTGCTACAACATATATAGTCAAAGTGAGTGTGATAAACAGACATTGCATTTTCACCAATTAGATAAGCAGCTTGAACTTTGTGTCACTGAAAAAGTAGAAGAAATTACAAACACTGTTCCCATCACTTTTTACCACAGGTAGTTGGATAAAATACAAACTTTATTTCCTTTCATCATTTGAACAGGGCAAAGGAGCACAAAGCACACACAAGCTGCATTCAGCAACAATATTCTTGTTTGTCTTATAAATACAAGGCAGATGCTAATTGAAAACACAAGGAAATTTGATCCTATTAAAAAGGCAGGAAGCTGCATTTAGTCAATTCATCATTAAATGCTTACTACAAGGCAGTGTTGCTGATGAAATAGTGCAGGGGCACACCCTCGTGGACAAAATGCTTACAGCACCTGGTATTCCCAGGCGGTCTCCCATCCAAGTACTAACCAGGCCTGACCCTGCTTAGCTTCCGAGATCAGACGAGATCGGGCGTCCCCAGGCTGGTATGGCCGTAAGCGAGAACCAATCTCTTGCTACAACATATATAGTCAAAGTGAGTGTGATAAACAGACATTGCATTTTCACCAATTAGATAAGCAGCTTGAACTTTGTGTCACTGAAAAAGTAGAAGAAATTACAAACACTGTTCCCATCACTTTTTAGCACAGGTAGTTGGATAAAATACAAACTTTATTTCCTTTCATCATTTGAACAGGGCAAAGGAGCACAAAGCACACACAAGCTGCATTCAGCAACAATATTCTTGTTTGTCTTATAAATACAAGGCAGATGCTAATTGAAAACACAAGGAAATTTGATCCTATTAAAAAGGCAGGAAGCTGCATTTAGTCAATTCATCATTAAATGCTTACTACAAGGCAGTGTTGCTGATGAAATAGTGCAGGGGCACACCCTCGTGGACAAAATGCTTACAGCACCTGGTATTCCCAGGCGGTCTCCCATCCAAGTACTAACCAGGCCCGACCCTGCTTAGCTTCCGAGATCAGACGAGATCGGGCGTACCCAGGCTGGTATGGCCGTAAGCGAGAAACAATCTCTTGCTATAACATATATAGTCAAAGTGAGTCTGATAAAACAGACATTTAGTCAATTCATCATTAAATGCTTAATACAAGGCAGTGTTGCTGATGAAATAGTGCAAGAGCACACCCTCGTGGACAAAATGCTTACAGCACCTGGTATTCCCAGGCGGTCTCCCATCCAAGTACTAACCAGGCCCGACCCTGCTTAGCTTCCGAGATCAGACGAGATCGGGCGTACCCAGGCTGGTATGGCCGTAAGCGAGAAACAATCTCTTGCTACAACATATATAGTCAAAGTGAGTGTGATAAACAGACATTGCATTTTCACCAATTAGATAAGCAGCTTGAACTTTGTGTCACTGAAAAAGTAGAAGAAATTACAAACACTGTTCCCATCACTTTTTACCACAGGTAGTTGGATAAAATACAAACTTTATTTCCTTTCATCATTTGAACAGGGCAAAGGAGCACAAAGCACACACAAGCTGCATTCAGCAACAATATTCTTGTTTGTCTTATAAATACAAGGCAGATGCTAATTGAAAACACAAGGAAATTTGATCCTATTAAAAAGGCAGGAAGCTGCATTTAGTCAATTCATCATTAAATGCTTACTACAAGGCAGTGTTGCTGATGAAATAGTGCAGGGGCACACCCTCGTGGACAAAATGCTTACAGCAGCTGGTATTCCCAGGCGGTCTCCCATCCAAGTACTAACCAGGCCCGACCCTGCTTAGCTTCCGAGATCAGACGAGATCGGGCGTACCCAGGCTGGTATGGCCGTAAGCGAGAAACAATCTCTTGCTACAACATATATAGTCAAAGTGAGTGTGATAAACAGACATTGCATTTTCACCAATTAGATAAGCAGCTTGAACTTTGTGTCACTGAAAAAGTAGAAGAAATTACAAACACTGTTCCCATCACTTTTTACCACAGGTAGTTGGATAAAATACAAACTTTATTTCCTTTCATCATTTGAACAGGGCAAAGGAGCACAAAGCACACACAAGCTGCATTCAGCAACAATATTCTTGTTTGTCTTATAAATACAAGGCAGATGCTAATTGAAAACACAAGGAAATTTGATCCTATTAAAAAGGCAGGAAGCTGCATTTAGTCAATTCATCATTAAATGCTTACTACAAGGCAGTGTTGCTGATGAAATAGTGCAGTGGCACACCCTCGTGGACAAAATGCTTACAGCACCTGTTATTCCCAGGCGGTCTCCCATCCAAGTACTAACCAGGCCCGACCCTGCTTAGCTTCCGAGATCAGACGAGATCGGGCGTACCCAGGCTGGTATGGCCGTAAGCGAGAAACATTCTCTTGCTACAACATATATAGTCAAAGTGAGTCTGATAAAACAGACATTTAGTCAATTCATCATTAAATGCTTAATACAAGGCAGTGTTGCTGATGAAATAGTGCAAGAGCACACCCTCGTGGACAAAATGCTTACAGCACCTGGTATTCCCAGGCGGTCTCCCATCCAAGTACTAACCAGGCCCGACCCTGCTTAGCTTCCGAGATCAGACGAGATCGGGCGTACCCAGGCTGGTATGGCCGTAAGCGAGAAACAATCTCTTGCTACAACATATATAGTCAAAGTGAGTGTGATAAACAGACATTGCATTTTCACCAATTAGATAAGCAGCTTGAACTTTGTGTCACTGAAAAAGTAGAAGAAATTACAAACACTGTTCCCATCACTTTTTAGCACAGGTAGTTGGATAAAATACAAACTTTATTTCCTTTCATCATTTGAACAGGGCAAAGGAGCACAAAGCACACACAAGCTGCATTCAGCAACAATATTCTTGTTTGTCTTATAAATACAAGGCAGATGCTAATTGAAAACACAAGGAAATTTGATCCTATTAAAAAGGCAGGAAGCTGCATTTAGTCAATTCATCATTAAATGCTTACTACAAGGCAGTGTTGCTGATGAAATAGTGCAGGGGCACACCCTCGTGGACAAAATGCTTACAGCACCTGGTATTCCCAGGCGGTCTCCCATCCAAGTACTAACCAGGCCTGACCCTGCTTAGCTTCCGAGATCAGACGAGATCGGGCGTACCCAGGCTGGTATGGCCGTAAGCGAGAACCAATCTCTTGCTACAACATATATAGTCAAAGTGAGTGTGATAAACAGACATTGCATTTTCACCAATTAGATAAGCAGCTTGAACTTTGTGTCACTGAAAAAGTAGAAGAAATTACAAACACTGTTCCCATCACTTTTTAGCACAGGTAGTTGGATAAAATACAAACTTTATTTCCTTTCATCATTTGAACAGGGCAAAGGAGCACAAAGCACACACAAGCTGCATTCAGCAACAATATTCTTGTTTGTCTTATAAATACAAGGCAGATGCTAATTGAAAACACAAGGAAATTTGATCCTATTAAAAAGGCAGGAAGCTGCATTTAGTCAATTCATCATTAAATGCTTACTACAAAGCAGTGTTGCTGATGAAATAGTGCAGGGGCACACCCTCGTGGACAAAATGCTTACAGCACCTGGTATTCCCAGGCGGTCTCCCATCCAAGTACTAACCAGGCCCGACCCTGCTTAGCTTCCGAGATCAGACGAGATCGGGCGTACCCAGGCTGGTATGGCCGTAAGCGAGAAACAATCTCTTGCTACAACATATATAGTCAAAGTGAGTGTGATAAACAGACATTGCATTTTCACCAATTAGATAAGCAGCTTGAACTTTGTGTCACTGAAAAAGTAGAAGAAATTACAAACACTGTTCCCATCACTTTTTACCACAGGTAGTTGGATAAAATACAAACTTTATTTCCTTTCATCATTTGAACAGGGCAAAGGAGCACAAAGCACACACAAGCTGCATTCAGCAACAATATTCTTGTTTGTCTTATAAATACAAGGCAGATGCTAATTGAAAACACAAGGAAATTTGATCCTATTAAAAAGGCAGGAAGCTGCATTTAGTCAATTCATCATTAAATGCTTACTACAAGGCAGTGTTGCTGATGAAATAGTGCAGGGGCACACCCTCGTGGACAAAATGCTTACAGCACCTGGTATTCCCAGGCGGTCTCCCATCCAAGTACTAACCAGGCCTGACCCTGCTTAGCTTCCGAGATCAGACGAGATCGGGCGTCCCCAGGCTGGTATGGCCGTAAGCGAGAACCAATCTCTTGCTACAACATATATAGTCAAAGTGAGTGTGATAAACAGACATTGCATTTTCACCAATTAGATAAGCAGCTTGAACTTTGTGTCACTGAAAAAGTAGAAGAAATTACAAACACTGTTCCCATCACTTTTTAGCACAGGTAGTTGGATAAAATACAAACTTTATTTCCTTTCATCATTTGAACAGGGCAAAGGAGCACAAAGCACACACAAGCTGCATTCAGCAACAATATTCTTGTTTGTCTTATAAATACAAGGCAGATGCTAATTGAAAACACAAGGAAATTTGATCCTATTAAAAAGGCAGGAAGCTGCATTTAGTCAATTCATCATTAAATGCTTACTACAAGGCAGTGTTGCTGATGAAATAGTGCAGGGGCACACCCTCGTGGACAAAATGCTTACAGCACCTGGTATTCCCAGGCGGTCTCCCATCCAAGTACTAACCAGGCCCGACCCTGCTTAGCTTCCGAGATCAGACGAGATCGGGCGTACCCAGGCTGGTATGGCCGTAAGCGAGAAACAATCTCTTGCTATAACATATATAGTCAAAGTGAGTCTGATAAAACAGACATTTAGTCAATTCATCATTAAATGCTTAATACAAGGCAGTGTTGCTGATGAAATAGTGCAAGAGCACACCCTCGTGGACAAAATGCTTACAGCACCTGGTATTCCCAGGCGGTCTCCCATCCAAGTACTAACCAGGCCCGACCCTGCTTAGCTTCCGAGATCAGACGAGATCGGGCGTACCCAGGCTGGTATGGCCGTAAGCGAGAAACAATCTCTTGCTACAACATATATAGTCAAAGTGAGTGTGATAAACAGACATTGCATTTTCACCAATTAGATAAGCAGCTTGAACTTTGTGTCACTGAAAAAGTAGAAGAAATTACAAACACTGTTCCCATCACTTTTTAGCACAGGTAGTTGGATAAAATACAAACTTTATTTCCTTTCATCATTTGAACAGGGCAAAGGAGCACAAAGCACACACAAGCTGCATTCAGCAACAATATTCTTGTTTGTCTTATAAATACAAGGCAGATGCTAATTGAAAACACAAGGAAATTTGATCCTATTAAAAAGGCAGGAAGCTGCATTTAGTCAATTCATCATTAAATGCTTACTACAAGGCAGTGTTGCTGATGAAATAGTGCAGTGGCACACCCTCGTGGACAAAATGCTTACAGCACCTGGTATTCCGAGGCGGTCTCCCATCCAAGTACTAACCAGGCCCGACCCTGCTTAGCTTCCGAGATCAGACGAGATCGGGCGTACCCAGGCTGGTATGGCCGTAAGCGAGAAACAATCTCTTGCTACAACATATATAGTCAAAGTGAGTCTGATAAAACAGACATTTAGTCAATTCATCATTAAATGCTTAATACAAGGCAGTGTTGCTGATGAAATAGTGCAAGAGCACACCCTCGTGGACAAAATGCTTACAGCACCTGGTATTCCCAGGCGGTCTCCCATCCAAGTACTAACCAGGCCCGACCCTGCTTAGCTTCCGAGATCAGACGAGATCGGGCGTACCCAGGCTGGTATGGCCGTAAGCGAGAAACAATCTCTTGCTACAACATATATAGTCAAAGTGAGTGTGATAAACAGACATTGCATTTTCACCAATTAGATAAGCAGCTTGAACTTTGTGTCACTGAAAAAGTAGAAGAAATTACAAACACTGTTCCCATCACTTTTTAGCACAGGTAGTTGGATAAAATACAAACTTTATTTCCTTTCATCATTTGAACAGGGCAAAGGAGCACAAAGCACACACAAGCTGCATTCAGCAACAATATTCTTGTTTGTCTTATAAATACAAGGCAGATGCTAATTGAAAACACAAGGAAATTTGATCCTATTAAAAAGGCAGGAAGCTGCATTTAGTCAATTCATCATTAAATGCTTACTACAAAGCAGTGTTGCTGATGAAATAGTGCAGGGGCACACCCTCGTGGACAAAATGCTTACAGCACCTGGTATTCCCAGGCGGTCTCCCATCCAAGTACTAACCAGGCCCGACCCTGCTTAGCTTCCGAGATCAGACGAGATCGGGCGTACCCAGGCTGGTATGGCCGTAAGCGAGAAACAATCTCTTGCTACAACATATATAGTCAAAGTGAGTCTGATAAAACAGACATTTAGTCAATTCATCATTAAATGCTTAATACAAGGCAGTGTTGCTGATGAAATAGTGCAAGAGCACACCCTCGTGGACAAAATGCTTACAGCACCTGGTATTCCCAGGCGGTCTCCCATCCAAGTACTAACCAGGCCCGACCCTGCTTAGCTTCCGAGATCAGACGAGATCGGGCGTACCCAGGCTGGTATGGCCGTAAGCGAGAAACAATCTCTTGCTACAACATATATAGTCAAAGTGAGGGTGATAAACAGACATTGCATTTTCACCAATTAGATAAGCAGCTTGAACTTTGTGTCACTGAAAAAGTAGAAGAAATTACAAACACTGTTCCCATCACTTTTTAGCACAGGTAGTTGGATAAAATACAAACTTTATTTCCTTTCATCATTTGAACAGGGCAAAGGAGCACAAAGCACACACAAGCTGCATTCAGCAACAATATTCTTGTTTGTCTTATAAATACAAGGCAGATGCTAATTGAAAACACAAGGAAATTTGATCCTATTAAAAAGGCAGGAAGCTGCATTTAGTCAATTCATCCTTAAATGCTTACTACAAGGCAGTGTTGCTGATGAAATAGTGCAGGGGCACACCCTCGTGGACAAAATGCTTACAGCACCTGGTATTCCCAGGCGGTCTCCCATCCAAGTACTAACCAGGCCCGACCCTGCTTAGCTTCCGAGATCAGACGAGATCGGGCGTACCCAGGCTGGTATGGCCGTAAGCGAGAAACAATCTCTTGCTACAACATATATAGTCAAAGTGAGTCTGATAAAACAGACATTTAGTCAATTCATCATTAAATGCTTAATACAAGGCAGTGTTGCTGATGAAATAGTGCAAGAGCACACCCTCGTGGACAAAATGCTTACAGCACCTGGTATTCCCAGGCGGTCTCCCATCCAAGTACTAACCAGGCCCGACCCTGCTTAGCTTCCGAGATCAGACGAGATCGGGCGTACCCAGGCTGGTATGGCCGTAAGCGAGAAACAATCTCTTGCTACAACATATATAGTCAAAGTGAGTGTGATAAACAGACATTGCATTTTCACCAATTAGATAAGCAGCTTGAACTTTGTGTCACTGAAAAAGTAGAAGAAATTACAAACACTGTTCCCATCACTTTTTAGCACAGGTAGTTGGATAAAATACAAACTTTATTTCCTTTCATCATTTGAACAGGGCAAAGGAGCACAAAGCACACACAAGCTGCATTCAGCAACAATATTCTTGTTTGTCTTATAAATACAAGGCAGATGCTAATTGAAAACACAAGGAAATTTGATCCTATTAAAAAGGCAGGAAGCTGCATTTAGTCAATTCATCATTAAATGCTTACTACAAGGCAGTGTTGCTGATGAAATAGTGCAGGGGCACACCCTCGTGGACAAAATGCTTACAGCACCTGGTATTCCCAGGCGGTCTCCCATCCAAGTACTAACCAGGCCCGACCCTGCTTAGCTTCCGAGATCAGACGAGATCGGGCGTACCCAGGCTGGTATGGCCGTAAGCGAGAAACAATCTCTTGCTACAACATATATAGTCAAAGTGAGTGTGATAAACAGACATTGCATTTTCACCAATTAGATAAGCAGCTTGAACTTTGTGTCACTGAAAAAGTAGAAGAAATTACAAACACTGTTCCCATCACTTTTTACCACAGGTAGTTGGATAAAATACAAACTTTATTTCCTTTCATCATTTGAACAGGGCAAAGGAGCACAAAGCACACACAAGCTGCATTCAGCAACAATATTCTTGTTTGTCTTATAAATACAAGGCAGATGCTAATTGAAAACACAAGGAAATTTGATCCTATTAAAAAGGCAGGAAGCTGCATTTAGTCAATTCATCATTAAATGCTTACTACAAGGCAGTGTTGCTGATGAAATAGTGCAGGGGCACACCCTCGTGGACAAAATGCTTACAGCACCTGGTATTCCCAGGCGGTCTCCCATCCAAGTACTAACCAGGCCTGACCCTGCTTAGCTTCCGAGATCAGACGAGATCGGGCGTACCCAGGCTGGTATGGCCGTAAGCGAGAACCAATCTCTTGCTACAACATATATAGTCAAAGTGAGTGTGATAAACAGACATTGCATTTTCACCAATTAGATAAGCAGCTTGAACTTTGTGTCACTGAAAAAGTAGAAGAAATTACAAACACTGTTCCCATCACTTTTTAGCACAGGTAGTTGGATAAAATACAAACTTTATTTCCTTTCATCATTTGAACAGGGCAAAGGAGCACAAAGCACACACAAGCTGCATTCAGCAACAATATTCTTGTTTGTCTTATAAATACAAGGCAGATGCTAATTGAAAACACAAGGAAATTTGATCCTATTAAAAAGGCAGGAAGCTGCATTTAGTCAATTCATCATTAAATGCTTACTACAAGGCAGTGTTGCTGATGAAATAGTGCAGGGGCACACCCTCGTGGACAAAATGCTTACAGCACCTGGTATTCCCAGGCGGTCTCCCATCCAAGTACTAACCAGGCCCGACCCTGCTTAGCTTCCGAGATCAGACGAGATCGGGCGTACCCAGGCTGGTATGGCCGTAAGCGAGAAACAATCTCTTGCTACAACATATATAGTCAAAGTGAGTCTGATAAAACAGACATTTAGTCAATTCATCATTAAATGCTTAATACAAGGCAGTGTTGCTGATGAAATAGTGCAAGAGCACACCCTCGTGGACAAAATGCTTACAGCACCTGGTATTCCCAGGCGGTCTCCCATCCAAGTACTAACCAGGCCCGACCCTGCTTAGCTTCCGAGATCAGACGAGATCGGGCGTACCCAGGCTGGTATGGCCGTAAGCGAGAAACAATCTCTTGCTACAACATATATAGTCAAAGTGAGTCTGATAAAACAGACATTTAGTCAATTCATCATTAAATGCTTAATACAAGGCAGTGTTGCTGATGAAATAGTGCAAGAGCACACCCTCGTGGACAAAATGCTTACAGCACCTGGTATTCCCAGGCGGTCTCCCATCCAAGTACTAACCAGGCCCGACCCTGCTTAGCTTCCGAGATCAGACGAGATCGGGCGTACCCAGGCTGGTATGGCCGTAAGCGAGAAACAATCTCTTGCTACAACATATATAGTCAAAGTGAGGGTGATAAACAGACATTGCATTTTCACCAATTAGATAAGCAGCTTGAACTTTGTGTCACTGAAAAAGTAGAAGAAATTACAAACACTGTTCCCATCACTTTTTAGCACAGGTAGTTGGATAAAATACAAACTTTATTTCCTTTCATCATTTGAACAGGGCAAAGGAGCACAAAGCACACACAAGCTGCATTCAGCAACAATATTCTTGTTTGTCTTATAAATACAAGGCAGATGCTAATTGAAAACACAAGGAAATTTGATCCTATTAAAAAGGCAGGAAGCTGCATTTAGTCAATTCATCATTAAATGCTTACTACAAGGCAGTGTTGCTGATGAAATAGTGCAGGGGCACACCCTCGTGGACAAAATGCTTACAGCACCTGGTATTCCCAGGCGGTCTCCCATCCAAGTACTAACCAGGCCCGACCCTGCTTAGCTTCCGAGATCAGACGAGATCGGGCGTACCCAGGCTGGTATGGCCGTAAGCGAGAAACAATCTCTTGCTACAACATATATAGTCAAAGTGAGTGTGATAAACAGACATTGCATTTTCACCAATTAGATAAGCAGCTTGAACTTTGTGTCACTGAAAAAGTAGAAGAAATTACAAACACTGTTCCCATCACTTTTTACCACAGGTAGTTGGATAAAATACAAACTTTATTTCCTTTCATCATTTGAACAGGGCAAAGGAGCACAAAGCACACACAAGCTGCATTCAGCAACAATATTCTTGTTTGTCTTATAAATACAAGGCAGATGCTAATTGAAAACACAAGGAAATTTGATCCTATTAAAAAGGCAGGAAGCTGCATTTAGTCAATTCATCATTAAATGCTTACTACAAGGCAGTGTTGCTGATGAAATAGTGCAGGGGCACACCCTCGTGGACAAAATGCTTACAGCACCTGGTATTCCCAGGCGGTCTCCCATCCAAGTACTAACCAGGCCTGACCCTGCTTAGCTTCCGAGATCAGACGAGATCGGGCGTACCCAGGCTGGTATGGCCGTAAGCGAGAACCAATCTCTTGCTACAACATATATAGTCAAAGTGAGTGTGATAAACAGACATTGCATTTTCACCAATTAGATAAGCAGCTTGAACTTTGTGTCACTGAAAAAGTAGAAGAAATTACAAACACTGTTCCCATCACTTTTTAGCACAGGTAGTTGGATAAAATACAAACTTTATTTCCTTTCATCATTTGAACAGGGCAAAGGAGCACAAAGCACACACAAGCTGCATTCAGCAACAATATTCTTGTTTGTCTTATAAATACAAGGCAGATGCTAATTGAAAACACAAGGAAATTTGATCCTATTAAAAAGGCAGGAAGCTGCATTTAGTCAATTCATCATTAAATGCTTACTACAAGGCAGTGTTGCTGATGAAATAGTGCAGGGGCACACCCTCGTGGACAAAATGCTTACAGCACCTGGTATTCCCAGGCGGTCTCCCATCCAAGTACTAACCAGGCCCGACCCTGCTTAGCTTCCGAGATCAGACGAGATCGGGCGTACCCAGGCTGGTATGGCCGTAAGCGAGAAACAATCTCTTGCTACAACATATATAGTCAAAGTGAGTCTGATAAAACAGACATTTAGTCAATTCATCATTAAATGCTTAATACAAGGCAGTGTTGCTGATGAAATAGTGCAAGAGCACACCCTCGTGGACAAAATGCTTACAGCACCTGGTATTCCCAGGCGGTCTCCCATCCAAGTACTAACCAGGCCCGACCCTGCTTAGCTTCCGAGATCAGACGAGATCGGGCGTACCCAGGCTGGTATGGCCGTAAGCGAGAAACAATCTCTTGCTACAACATATATAGTCAAAGTGAGTCTGATAAAACAGACATTTAGTCAATTCATCATTAAATGCTTAATACAAGGCAGTGTTGCTGATGAAATAGTGCAAGAGCACACCCTCGTGGACAAAATGCTTACAGCACCTGGTATTCCCAGGCGGTCTCCCATCCAAGTACTAACCAGGCCCGACCCTGCTTAGCTTCCGAGATCAGACGAGATCGGGCGTACCCAGGCTGGTATGGCCGTAAGCGAGAAACAATCTCTTGCTACAACATATATAGTCAAAGTGAGTCTGATAAAACAGACATTTAGTCAATTCATCATTAAATGCTTAATACAAGGCAGTGTTGCTGATGAAATAGTGCAAGAGCACACCCTCGTGGACAAAATGCTTACAGCACCTGGTATTCCCAGGCGGTCTCCCATCCAAGTACTAACCAGGCCCGACCCTGCTTAGCTTCCGAGATCAGACGAGATCGGGCGTACCCAGGCTGGTATGGCCGTAAGCGAGAAACAATCTCTTGCTACAACATATATAGTCAAAGTGAGTGTGATAAACAGACATTGCATTTTCACCAATTAGATAAGCAGCTTGAACTTTGTGTCACTGAAAAAGTAGAAGAAATTACAAACACTGTTCCCATCACTTTTTACCACAGGTAGTTGGATAAAATACAAACTTTATTTCCTTTCATCATTTGAACAGGGCAAAGGAGCACAAAGCACACACAAGCTGCATTCAGCAACAATATTCTTGTTTGTCTTATAAATACAAGGCAGATGCTAATTGAAAACACAAGGAAATTTGATCCTATTAAAAAGGCAGGAAGCTGCATTTAGTCAATTCATCATTAAATGCTTACTACAAGGCAGTGTTGCTGATGAAATAGTGCAGGGGCACACCCTCGTGGACAAAATGCTTACAGCACCTGGTATTCCCAGGCGGTCTCCCATCCAAGTACTAACCAGGCCCGACCCTGCTTAGCTTCCGAGATCAGACGAGATCGGGCGTACCCAGGCTGGTATGGCCGTAAGCGAGAAACAATCTCTTGCTACAACATATATAGTCAAAGTGAGTGTGATAAACAGACATTGCATTTTCACCAATTAGATAAGCAGCTTGAACTTTGTGTCACTGAAAAAGTAGAAGAAATTACAAACACTGTTCCCATCACTTTTTACCACAGGTAGTTGGATAAAATACAAACTTTATTTCCTTTCATCATTTGAACAGGGCAAAGGAGCACAAAGCACACACAAGCTGCATTCAGCAACAATATTCTTGTTTGTCTTATAAATACAAGGCAGATGCTAATTGAAAACACAAGGAAATTTGATCCTATTAAAAAGGCAGGAAGCTGCATTTAGTCAATTCATCATTAAATGCTTACTACAAGGCAGTGTTGCTGATGAAATAGTGCAGGGGCACACCCTCGTGGACAAAATGCTTACAGCACCTGGTATTCCCAGGCGGTCTCCCATCCAAGTACTAACCAGGCCTGACCCTGCTTAGCTTCCGAGATCAGACGAGATCGGGCGTACCCAGGCTGGTATGGCCGTAAGCGAGAACCAATCTCTTGCTACAACATATATAGTCAAAGTGAGTGTGATAAACAGACATTGCATTTTCACCAATTAGATAAGCAGCTTGAACTTTGTGTCACTGAAAAAGTAGAAGAAATTACAAACACTGTTCCCATCACTTTTTAGCACAGGTAGTTGGATAAAATACAAACTTTATTTCCTTTCATCATTTGAACAGGGCAAAGGAGCACAAAGCACACACAAGCTGCATTCAGCAACAATATTCTTGTTTGTCTTATAAATACAAGGCAGATGCTAATTGAAAACACAAGGAAATTTGATCCTATTAAAAAGGCAGGAAGCTGCATTTAGTCAATTCATCATTAAATGCTTACTACAAGGCAGTGTTGCTGATGAAATAGTGCAGGGGCACACCCTCGTGGACAAAATGCTTACAGCACCTGGTATTCCCAGGCGGTCTCCCATCCAAGTACTAACCAGGCCCGACCCTGCTTAGCTTCCGAGATCAGACGAGATCGGGCGTACCCAGGCTGGTATGGCCGTAAGCGAGAAACAATCTCTTGCTACAACATATATAGTCAAAGTGAGTCTGATAAAACAGACATTTAGTCAATTCATCATTAAATGCTTAATACAAGGCAGTGTTGCTGATGAAATAGTGCAAGAGCACACCCTCGTGGACAAAATGCTTACAGCACCTGGTATTCCCAGGCGGTCTCCCATCCAAGTACTAACCAGGCCCGACCCTGCTTAGCTTCCGAGATCAGACGAGATCGGGCGTACCCAGGCTGGTATGGCCGTAAGCGAGAAACAATCTCTTGCTACAACATATATAGTCAAAGTGAGTCTGATAAAACAGACATTTAGTCAATTCATCATTAAATGCTTAATACAAGGCAGTGTTGCTGATGAAATAGTGCAAGAGCACACCCTCGTGGACAAAATGCTTACAGCACCTGGTATTCCCAGGCGGTCTCCCATCCAAGTACTAACCAGGCCCGACCCTGCTTAGCTTCCGAGATCAGACGAGATCGGGCGTACCCAGGCTGGTATGGCCGTAAGCGAGAAACAATCTCTTGCTACAACATATATAGTCAAAGTGAGGGTGATAAACAGACATTGCATTTTCACCAATTAGATAAGCAGCTTGAACTTTGTGTCACTGAAAAAGTAGAAGAAATTACAAACACTGTTCCCATCACTTTTTAGCACAGGTAGTTGGATAAAATACAAACTTTATTTCCTTTCATCATTTGAACAGGGCAAAGGAGCACAAAGCACACACAAGCTGCATTCAGCAACAATATTCTTGTTTGTCTTATAAATACAAGGCAGATGCTAATTGAAAACACAAGGAAATTTGATCCTATTAAAAAGGCAGGAAGCTGCATTTAGTCAATTCATCATTAAATGCTTACTACAAGGCAGTGTTGCTGATGAAATAGTGCAGGGGCACACCCTCGTGGACAAAATGCTTACAGCACCTGGTATTCCCAGGCGGTCTCCCATCCAAGTACTAACCAGGCCCGACCCTGCTTAGCTTCCGAGATCAGACGAGATCGGGCGTACCCAGGCTGGTATGGCCGTAAGCGAGAAACAATCTCTTGCTACAACATATATAGTCAAAGTGAGTGTGATAAACAGACATTGCATTTTCACCAATTAGATAAGCAGCTTGAACTTTGTGTCACTGAAAAAGTAGAAGAAATTACAAACACTGTTCCCATCACTTTTTACCACAGGTAGTTGGATAAAATACAAACTTTATTTCCTTTCATCATTTGAACAGGGCAAAGGAGCACAAAGCACACACAAGCTGCATTCAGCAACAATATTCTTGTTTGTCTTATAAATACAAGGCAGATGCTAATTGAAAACACAAGGAAATTTGATCCTATTAAAAAGGCAGGAAGCTGCATTTAGTCAATTCATCATTAAATGCTTACTACAAGGCAGTGTTGCTGATGAAATAGTGCAGGGGCACACCCTCGTGGACAAAATGCTTACAGCACCTGGTATTCCCAGGCGGTCTCCCATCCAAGTACTAACCAGGCCTGACCCTGCTTAGCTTCCGAGATCAGACGAGATCGGGCGTACCCAGGCTGGTATGGCCGTAAGCGAGAACCAATCTCTTGCTACAACATATATAGTCAAAGTGAGTGTGATAAACAGACATTGCATTTTCACCAATTAGATAAGCAGCTTGAACTTTGTGTCACTGAAAAAGTAGAAGAAATTACAAACACTGTTCCCATCACTTTTTAGCACAGGTAGTTGGATAAAATACAAACTTTATTTCCTTTCATCATTTGAACAGGGCAAAGGAGCACAAAGCACACACAAGCTGCATTCAGCAACAATATTCTTGTTTGTCTTATAAATACAAGGCAGATGCTAATTGAAAACACAAGGAAATTTGATCCTATTAAAAAGGCAGGAAGCTGCATTTAGTCAATTCATCATTAAATGCTTACTACAAGGCAGTGTTGCTGATGAAATAGTGCAGGGGCACACCCTCGTGGACAAAATGCTTACAGCACCTGGTATTCCCAGGCGGTCTCCCATCCAAGTACTAACCAGGCCCGACCCTGCTTAGCTTCCGAGATCAGACGAGATCGGGCGTACCCAGGCTGGTATGGCCGTAAGCGAGAAACAATCTCTTGCTACAACATATATAGTCAAAGTGAGTCTGATAAAACAGACATTTAGTCAATTCATCATTAAATGCTTAATACAAGGCAGTGTTGCTGATGAAATAGTGCAAGAGCACACCCTCGTGGACAAAATGCTTACAGCACCTGGTATTCCCAGGCGGTCTCCCATCCAAGTACTAACCAGGCCCGACCCTGCTTAGCTTCCGAGATCAGACGAGATCGGGCGTACCCAGGCTGGTATGGCCGTAAGCGAGAAACAATCTCTTGCTACAACATATATAGTCAAAGTGAGTCTGATAAAACAGACATTTAGTCAATTCATCATTAAATGCTTAATACAAGGCAGTGTTGCTGATGAAATAGTGCAAGAGCACACCCTCGTGGACAAAATGCTTACAGCACCTGGTATTCCCAGGCGGTCTCCCATCCAAGTACTAACCAGGCCCGACCCTGCTTAGCTTCCGAGATCAGACGAGATCGGGCGTACCCAGGCTGGTATGGCCGTAAGCGAGAAACAATCTCTTGCTACAACATATATAGTCAAAGTGAGTCTGATAAAACAGACATTTAGTCAATTCATCATTAAATGCTTAATACAAGGCAGTGTTGCTGATGAAATAGTGCAAGAGCACACCCTCGTGGACAAAATGCTTACAGCACCTGGTATTCCCAGGCGGTCTCCCATCCAAGTACTAACCAGGCCCGACCCTGCTTAGCTTCCGAGATCAGACGAGATCGGGCGTACCCAGGCTGGTATGGCCGTAAGCGAGAAACAATCTCTTGCTACAACATATATAGTCAAAGTGAGTGTGATAAACAGACATTGCATTTTCACCAATTAGATAAGCAGCTTGAACTTTGTGTCACTGAAAAAGTAGAAGAAATTACAAACACTGTTCCCATCACTTTTTACCACAGGTAGTTGGATAAAATACAAACTTTATTTCCTTTCATCATTTGAACAGGGCAAAGGAGCACAAAGCACACACAAGCTGCATTCAGCAACAATATTCTTGTTTGTCTTATAAATACAAGGCAGATGCTAATTGAAAACACAAGGAAATTTGATCCTATTAAAAAGGCAGGAAGCTGCATTTAGTCAATTCATCATTAAATGCTTACTACAAGGCAGTGTTGCTGATGAAATAGTGCAGGGGCACACCCTCGTGGACAAAATGCTTACAGCACCTGGTATTCCCAGGCGGTCTCCCATCCAAGTACTAACCAGGCCCGACCCTGCTTAGCTTCCGAGATCAGACGAGATCGGGCGTACCCAGGCTGGTATGGCCGTAAGCGAGAAACAATCTCTTGCTACAACATATATAGTCAAAGTGAGTGTGATAAACAGACATTGCATTTTCACCAATTAGATAAGCAGCTTGAACTTTGTGTCACTGAAAAAGTAGAAGAAATTACAAACACTGTTCCCATCACTTTTTACCACAGGTAGTTGGATAAAATACAAACTTTATTTCCTTTCATCATTTGAACAGGGCAAAGGAGCACAAAGCACACACAAGCTGCATTCAGCAACAATATTCTTGTTTGTCTTATAAATACAAGGCAGATGCTAATTGAAAACACAAGGAAATTTGATCCTATTAAAAAGGCAGGAAGCTGCATTTAGTCAATTCATCATTAAATGCTTACTACAAGGCAGTGTTGCTGATGAAATAGTGCAGGGGCACACCCTCGTGGACAAAATGCTTACAGCACCTGGTATTCCCAGGCGGTCTCCCATCCAAGTACTAACCAGGCCTGACCCTGCTTAGCTTCCGAGATCAGACGAGATCGGGCGTACCCAGGCTGGTATGGCCGTAAGCAAGAACCAATCTCTTGCTACAACATATATAGTCAAAGTGAGTGTGATAAACAGACATTGCATTTTCACCAATTAGATAAGCAGCTTGAACTTTGTGTCACTGAAAAAGTAGAAGAAATTACAAACACTGTTCCCATCACTTTTTAGCACAGGTAGTTGGATAAAATACAAACTTTATTTCCTTTCATCATTTGAACAGGGCAAAGGAGCACAAAGCACACACAAGCTGCATTCAGCAACAATATTCTTGTTTGTCTTATAAATACAAGGCAGATGCTAATTGAAAACACAAGGAAATTTGATCCTATTAAAAAGGCAGGAAGCTGCATTTAGTCAATTCATCATTAAATGCTTACTACAAGGCAGTGTTGCTGATGAAATAGTGCAGGGGCACACCCTCGTGGACAAAATGCTTACAGCACCTGGTATTCCCAGGCGGTCTCCCATCCAAGTACTAACCAGGCCCGACCCTGCTTAGCTTCCGAGATCAGACGAGATCGGGCGTACCCAGGCTGGTATGGCCGTAAGCGAGAAACAATCTCTTGCTACAACATATATAGTCAAAGTGAGTCTGATAAAACAGACATTTAGTCAATTCATCATTAAATGCTTAATACAAGGCAGTGTTGCTGATGAAATAGTGCAAGAGCACACCCTCGTGGACAAAATGCTTACAGCACCTGGTATTCCCAGGCGGTCTCCCATCCAAGTACTAACCAGGCCCGACCCTGCTTAGCTTCCGAGATCAGACGAGATCGGGCGTACCCAGGCTGGTATGGCCGTAAGCGAGAAACAATCTCTTGCTACAACATATATAGTCAAAGTGAGTGTGATAAACAAACATTGCATTTTCACCAATTAGATAAGCAGCTTGAACTTTGTGTCACTGAAAAAGTAGAAGAAATTACAAACACTGTTCCCATCACTTTTTAGCACAGGTAGTTGGATAAAATACAAACTTTATTTCCTTTCATCATTTGAACAGGGCAAAGGAGCACAAAGCACACACAAGCTGCATTCAGCAACAATATTCTTGTTTGTCTTATAAATACAAGGCAGATGCTAATTGAAAACACAAGGAAATTTGATCCTATTAAAAAGGCAGGAAGCTGCATTTAGTCAATTCATCATTAAATGCTTACTACAAAGCAGTGTTGCTGATGAAATAGTGCAGGGGCACACCCTCGTGGACAAAATGCTTACAGCACCTGGTATTCCCAGGCGGTCTCCCATCCAAGTACTAACCAGGCCCGACCCTGCTTAGCTTCCGAGATCAGACGAGATCGGGCGTACCCAGGCTGGTATGGCCGTAAGCGAGAACCAATCTCTTGCTACAACATATATAGTCAAAGTGAGTGTGATAAACAGACATTGCATTTTCACCAATTAGATAAGCAGCTTGAACTTTGTGTCACTGAAAAAGTAGAAGAAATTACAAACACTGTTCCCATCACTTTTTAGCACAGGTAGTTGGATAAAATACAAACTTTATTTCCTTTCATCATTTGAACAGGGCAAAGGAGCACAAAGCACACACAAGCTGCATTCAGCAACAATATTCTTGTTTGTCTTATAAATACAAGGCAGATGCTAATTGAAAACACAAGGAAATTTGATCCTATTAAAAAGGCAGGAAGCTGCATTTAGTCAATTCATCATTAAATGCTTACTACAAGGCAGTGTTGCTGATGAAATAGTGCAGGGGCACACCCTCGTGGACAAAATGCTTACA
>NW_027675346.1:712500-735000 GCF_965601325.2 Salmo salar | reverse complement strand
CGAGATCAGACGAGATCGGGCGTAACCAGGCTGGTATGGCCGTAAGCGAGAAACAATCTCTTGCTACAACATATATAGTCAAAGTGAGTGTGATAAACAGACATTGCATTTTCACCAATTAGATAAGCAGCTTGAACTTTGTGTCACTGAAAAAGTAGAAGAAATTACAAACACTGTTCCCATCACTTTTTAGCACAGGTAGTTGGATAAAATACAAACTTTATTTCCTTTCATCATTTGAACAGGGCAAAGGAGCACAAAGCACACACAAGCTGCATTCAGCAACAATATTCTTGTTTGTCTTATAAATACAAGGCAGATGCTAATTGAAAACACAAGGAAATTTGATCCTATTAAAAAGGCAGGAAGCTGCATTTAGTCAATTCATCATTAAATGCTTACTACAAGGCAGTGTTGCTGATGAAATAGTGCAGGGGCACACCCTCGTGGACAAAATGCTTACAGCACCTGGTATTCCCAGGCGGTCTCCCATCCAAGTACTAACCAGGCCCGACCCTGCTTAGCTTCCGAGATCAGACGAGATCGGGCGTACCCAGGCTGGTATGGCCGTAAGCGAGAAACAATCTCTTGCTACAACATATATAGTCAAAGTGAGTCTGATAAAACAGACATTTAGTCAATTCATCATTAAATGCTTAATACAAGGCAGTGTTGCTGATGAAATAGTGCAAGAGCACACCCTCGTGGACAAAATGCTTACAGCACCTGGTATTCCCAGGCGGTCTCCCATCCAAGTACTAACCAGGCCCGACCCTGCTTAGCTTCCGAGATCAGACGAGATCGGGCGTACCCAGGCTGGTATGGCCGTAAGCGAGAAACAATCTCTTGCTACAACATATATAGTCAAAGTGAGTGTGATAAACAGACATTGCATTTTCACCAATTAGATAAGCAGCTTGAACTTTGTGTCACTGAAAAAGTAGAAGAAATTACAAACACTGTTCCCATCACTTTTTAGCACAGGTAGTTGGATAAAATACAAACTTTATTTCCTTTCATCATTTGAACAGGGCAAAGGAGCACAAAGCACACACAAGCTGCATTCAGCAACAATATTCTTGTTTGTCTTATAAATACAAGGCAGATGCTAATTGAAAACACAAGGAAATTTGATCCTATTAAAAAGGCAGGAAGCTGCATTTAGTCAATTCATCATTAAATGCTTACTACAAGGCAGTGTTGCTGATGAAATAGTGCAGGGGCACACCCTCGTGGACAAAATGCTTACAGCACCTGGTATTCCCAGGCGGTCTCCCATCCAAGTACTAACCAGGCCCGACCCTGCTTAGCTTCCGAGATCAGACGAGATCAGGCGTACCCAGGCTGGTATGGCCGTAAGCGAGAAACAATCTCTTGCTACAACATATATAGTCAAAGTGAGTCTGATAAAACAGACATTTAGTCAATTCATCATTAAATGCTTAATACAAGGCAGTGTTGCTGATGAAATAGTGCAGGGGCACACCCTCGTGGACAAAATGCTTACAGCACCTGGTATTCCCAGGCGGTCTCCCATCCAAGTACTAACCAGGCCCGACCCTGCTTAGCTTCCGAGATCAGACGAGATCGGGCGTACCCAGGCTGGTATGGCCGTAAGCGAGAAACAATCTCTTGCTACAACATATATAGTCAAAGTGAGTCTGATAAAACAGACATTTAGTCAATTCATCATTAAATGCTTAATACAAGGCAGTGTTGCTGATGAAATAGTGCAAGAGCACACCCTCGTGGACAAAATGCTTACAGCACCTGGTATTCCCAGGCGGTCTCCCATCCAAGTACTAACCAGGCCCGACCCTGCTTAGCTTCCGAGATCAGACGAGATCGGGCGTAACCAGGCTGGTATGGCCGTAAGCGAGAAACAATCTCTTGCTACAACATATATAGTCAAAGTGAGTGTGATAAACAGACATTGCATTTTCACCAATTAGATAAGCAGCTTGAACTTTGTGTCACTGAAAAAGTAGAAGAAATTACAAACACTGTTCCCATCACTTTTTAGCACAGGTAGTTGGATAAAATACAAACTTTATTTCCTTTCATCATTTGAACAGGGCAAAGGAGCACAAAGCACACACAAGCTGCATTCAGCAACAATATTCTTGTTTGTCTTATAAATACAAGGCAGATGCTAATTGAAAACACAAGGAAATTTGATCCTATTAAAAAGGCAGGAAGCTGCATTTAGTCAATTCATCATTAAATGCTTACTACAAGGCAGTGTTGCTGATGAAATAGTGCAGGGGCACACCCTCGTGGACAAAATGCTTACAGCACCTGGTATTCCCAGGCGGTCTCCCATCCAAGTACTAACCAGGCCCGACCCTGCTTAGCTTCCGAGATCAGACGAGATCGGGCGTACCCAGGCTGGTATGGCCGTAAGCGAGAAACAATCTCTTGCTACAACATATATAGTCAAAGTGAGTCTGATAAAACAGACATTTAGTCAATTCATCATTAAATGCTTAATACAAGGCAGTGTTGCTGATGAAATAGTGCAAGAGCACACCCTCGTGGACAAAATGCTTACAGCACCTGGTATTCCCAGGCGGTCTCCCATCCAAGTACTAACCAGGCCCGACCCTGCTTAGCTTCCGAGATCAGACGAGATCGGGGGTACCCAGGCTGGTATGGCCGTAAGCGAGAAACAATCTCTTGCTACAACATATATAGTCAAAGTGAGTGTGATAAACAGACATTGCATTTTCACCAATTAGATAAGCAGCTTGAACTTTGTGTCACTGAAAAAGTAGAAGAAATTACAAACACTGTTCCCATCACTTTTTAGCACAGGTAGTTGGATAAAATACAAACTTTATTTCCTTTCATCATTTGAACAGGGCAAAGGAGCACAAAGCACACACAAGCTGCATTCAGCAACAATATTCTTGTTTGTCTTATAAATACAAGGCAGATGCTAATTGAAAACACAAGGAAATTTGATCCTATTAAAAAGGCAGGAAGCTGCATTTAGTCAATTCATCATTAAATGCTTACTACAAGGCAGTGTTGCTGATGAAATAGTGCAGGGGCACACCCTCGTGGACAAAATGCTTACAGCACCTGGTATTCCCAGGCGGTCTCCCATCCAAGTACTAACCAGGCCCGACCCTGCTTAGCTTCCGAGATCAGACGAGATCGGGCGTACCCAGGCTGGTATGGCCGTAAGCGAGAAACAATCTCTTGCTACAACATATATAGTCAAAGTGAGTCTGATAAAACAGACATTTAGTCAATTCATCATTAAATGCTTAATAAAAGGCAGTGTTGCTGATGAAATAGTGCAAGAGCACACCCTCGTGGACAAAATGCTTACAGCACCTGGTATTCCCAGGCGGTCTCCCATCCAAGTACTAACCAGGCCCGACCCTGCTTAGCTTCCGAGATCAGACGAGATCGGGCGTACCCAGGCTGGTATGGCCGTAAGCGAGAAACAATCTCTTGCTACAACATATATAGTCAAAGTGAGGGTGATAAACAGACATTGCATTTTCACCAATTAGATAAGCAGCTTGAACTTTGTGTCACTGAAAAAGTAGAAGAAATTACAAACACTGTTCCCATCACTTTTTACCACAGGTAGTTGGATAAAATACAAACTTTATTTCCTTTCATCATTTGAACAGGGCAAAGGAGCACAAAGCACACACAAGCTGCATTCAGCAACAATATTCTTGTTTGTCTTATAAATACAAGGCAGATGCTAATTGAAAACACAAGGAAATTTGATCCTATTAAAAAGGCAGGAAGCTGCATTTAGTCAATTCATCATTAAATGCTTACTACAAGGCAGTGTTGCTGATGAAATAGTGCAGGGGCACACCCTCGTGGACAAAATGCTTACAGCACCTGGTATTCCCAGGCGGTCTCCCATCCAAGTACTAACCAGGCCCGACCCTGCTTAGCTTCCGAGATCAGACGAGATCGGGCGTACCCAGGCTGGTATGGCCGTAAGCGAGAAACAATCTCTTGCTACAACATATATAGTCAAAGTGAGTCTGATAAAACAGACATTTAGTCAATTCATCATTAAATGCTTAATACAAGGCAGTGTTGCTGATGAAATAGTGCAAGAGCACACCCTCGTGGACAAAATGCTTACAGCACCTGGTATTCCCAGGCGGTCTCCCATCCAAGTACTAACCAGGCCCGACCCTGCTTAGCTTCCGAGATCAGACGAGATCGGGGGTACCCAGGCTGGTATGGCCGTAAGCGAGAAACAATCTCTTGCTACAACATATATAGTCAAAGTGAGTGTGATAAACAGACATTGCATTTTCACCAATTAGATAAGCAGCTTGAACTTTGTGTCACTGAAAAAGTAGAAGAAATTACAAACACTGTTCCCATCACTTTTTAGCACAGGTAGTTGGATAAAATACAAACTTTATTTCCTTTCATCATTTGAACAGGGCAAAGGAGCACAAAGCACACACAAGCTGCATTCAGCAACAATATTCTTGTTTGTCTTATAAATACAAGGCAGATGCTAATTGAAAACACAAGGAAATTTGATCCTATTAAAAAGGCAGGAAGCTGCATTTAGTCAATTCATCATTAAATGCTTACTACAAGGCAGTGTTGCTGATGAAATAGTGCAGGGGCACACCCTCGTGGACAAAATGCTTACAGCACCTGGTATTCCCAGGCGGTCTCCCATCCAAGTACTAACCAGGCCCGACCCTGCTTAGCTTCCGAGATCAGACGAGATCGGGCGTACCCAGGCTGGTATGGCCGTAAGCGAGAAACAATCTCTTGCTACAACATATATAGTCAAAGTGAGTCTGATAAAACAGACATTTAGTCAATTCATCATTAAATGCTTAATACAAGGCAGTGTTGCTGATGAAATAGTGCAAGAGCACACCCTCGTGGACAAAATGCTTACAGCACCTGGTATTCCCAGGCGGTCTCCCATCCAAGTACTAACCAGGCCCGACCCTGCTTAGCTTCCGAGATCAGACGAGATCGGGGGTACCCAGGCTGGTATGGCCGTAAGCGAGAAACAATCTCTTGCTACAACATATATAGTCAAAGTGAGTGTGATAAACAGACATTGCATTTTCACCAATTAGATAAGCAGCTTGAACTTTGTGTCACTGAAAAAGTAGAAGAAATTACAAACACTGTTCCCATCACTTTTTAGCACAGGTAGTTGGATAAAATACAAACTTTATTTCCTTTCATCATTTGAACAGGGCAAAGGAGCACAAAGCACACACAAGCTGCATTCAGCAACAATATTCTTGTTTGTCTTATAAATACAAGGCAGATGCTAATTGAAAACACAAGGAAATTTGATCCTATTAAAAAGGCAGGAAGCTGCATTTAGTCAATTCATCATTAAATGCTTACTACAAGGCAGTGTTGCTGATGAAATAGTGCAGGGGCACACCCTCGTGGACAAAATGCTTACAGCACCTGGTATTCCCAGGCGGTCTCCCATCCAAGTACTAACCAGGCCCGACCCTGCTTAGCTTCCGAGATCAGACGAGATCGGGCGTACCCAGGCTGGTATGGCCGTAAGCGAGAAACAATCTCTTGCTACAACATATATAGTCAAAGTGAGTCTGATAAAACAGACATTTAGTCAATTCATCATTAAATGCTTAATACAAGGCAGTGTTGCTGATGAAATAGTGCAAGAGCACACCCTCGTGGACAAAATGCTTACAGCACCTGGTATTCCCAGGCGGTCTCCCATCCAAGTACTAACCAGGCCCGACCCTGCTTAGCTTCCGAGATCAGACGAGATCGGGCGTACCCAGGCTGGTATGGCCGTAAGCGAGAAACAATCTCTTGCTACAACATATATAGTCAAAGTGAGGGTGATAAACAGACATTGCATTTTCACCAATTAGATAAGCAGCTTGAACTTTGTGTCACTGAAAAAGTAGAAGAAATTACAAACACTGTTCCCATCACTTTTTACCACAGGTAGTTGGATAAAATACAAACTTTATTTCCTTTCATCATTTGAACAGGGCAAAGGAGCACAAAGCACACACAAGCTGCATTCAGCAACAATATTCTTGTTTGTCTTATAAATACAAGGCAGATGCTAATTGAAAACACAAGGAAATTTGATCCTATTAAAAAGGCAGGAAGCTGCATTTAGTCAATTCATCATTAAATGCTTACTACAAGGCAGTGTTGCTGATGAAATAGTGCAGGGGCACACCCTCGTGGACAAAATGCTTACAGCACCTGGTATTCCCAGGCGGTCTCCCATCCAAGTACTAACCAGGCCCGACCCTGCTTAGCTTCCGAGATCAGACGAGATCGGGCGTACCCAGGCTGGTATGGCCGTAAGCGAGAAACAATCTCTTGCTACAACATATATAGTCAAAGTGAGTCTGATAAAACAGACATTTAGTCAATTCATCATTAAATGCTTAATACAAGGCAGTGTTGCTGATGAAATAGTGCAAGAGCACACCCTCGTGGACAAAATGCTTACAGCACCTGGTATTCCCAGGCGGTCTCCCATCCAAGTACTAACCAGGCCCGACCCTGCTTAGCTTCCGAGATCAGACGAGATCGGGCGTACCCAGGCTGGTATGGCCGTAAGCGAGAAACAATCTCTTGCTACAACATATATAGTCAAAGTGAGGGTGATAAACAGACATTGCATTTTCACCAATTAGATAAGCAGCTTGAACTTTGTGTCACTGAAAAAGTAGAAGAAATTACAAACACTGTTCCCATCACTTTTTACCACAGGTAGTTGGATAAAATACAAACTTTATTTCCTTTCATCATTTGAACAGGGCAAAGGAGCACAAAGCACACACAAGCTGCATTCAGCAACAATATTCTTGTTTGTCTTATAAATACAAGGCAGATGCTAATTGAAAACACAAGGAAATTTGATCCTATTAAAAAGGCAGGAAGCTGCATTTAGTCAATTCATCATTAAATGCTTACTACAAGGCAGTGTTGCTGATGAAATAGTGCAGGGGCACACCCTCGTGGACAAAATGCTTACAGCACCTGGTATTCCCAGGCGGTCTCCCATCCAAGTACTAACCAGGCCCGACCCTGCTTAGCTTCCGAGATCAGACGAGATCGGGCGTACCCAGGCTGGTATGGCCGTAAGCGAGAAACAATCTCTTGCTACAACATATATAGTCAAAGTGAGTCTGATAAAACAGACATTTAGTCAATTCATCATTAAATGCTTAATACAAGGCAGTGTTGCTGATGAAATAGTGCAAGAGCACACCCTCGTGGACAAAATGCTTACAGCACCTGGTATTCCCAGGCGGTCTCCCATCCAAGTACTAACCAGGCCCGACCCTGCTTAGCTTCCGAGATCAGACGAGATCGGGCGTACCCAGGCTGGTATGGCCGTAAGCGAGAAACAATCTCTTGCTACAACATATATAGTCAAAGTGAGTGTGATAAACAGACATTGCATTTTCACCAATTAGATAAGCAGCTTGAACTTTGTGTCACTGAAAAAGTAGAAGAAATTACAAACACTGTTCCCATCACTTTTTACCACAGGTAGTTGGATAAAATACAAACTTTATTTCCTTTCATCATTTGAACAGGGCAAAGGAGCACAAAGCACACACAAGCTGCATTCAGCAACAATATTCTTGTTTGTCTTATAAATACAAGGCAGATGCTAATTGAAAACACAAGGAAATTTGATCCTATTAAAAAGGCAGGAAGCTGCATTTAGTCAATTCATCATTAAATGCTTACTACAAGGCAGTGTTGCTGATGAAATAGTGCAGGGGCACACCCTCGTGGACAAAATGCTTACAGCACCTGGTATTCCCAGGCGGTCTCCCATCCAAGTACTAACCAGGCCCGACCCTGCTTAGCTTCCGAGATCAGACGAGATCGGGCGTACCCAGGCTGGTATGGCCGTAAGCGAGAAACAATCTCTTGCTACAACATATATAGTCAAAGTGAGTCTGATAAAACAGACATTTAGTCAATTCATCATTAAATGCTTAATACAAGGCAGTGTTGCTGATGAAATAGTGCAAGAGCACACCCTCGTGGACAAAATGCTTACAGCACCTGGTATTCCCAGGCGGTCTCCCATCCAAGTACTAACCAGGCCCGACCCTGCTTAGCTTCCGAGATCAGACGAGATCGGGCGTACCCAGGCTGGTATGGCCGTAAGCGAGAAACAATCTCTTGCTACAACATATATAGTCAAAGTGAGGGTGATAAACAGACATTGCATTTTCACCAATTAGATAAGCAGCTTGAACTTTGTGTCACTGAAAAAGTAGAAGAAATTACAAACACTGTTCCCATCACTTTTTACCACAGGTAGTTGGATAAAATACAAACTTTATTTCCTTTCATCATTTGAACAGGGCAAAGGAGCACAAAGCACACACAAGCTGCATTCAGCAACAATATTCTTGTTTGTCTTATAAATACAAGGCAGATGCTAATTGAAAACACAAGGAAATTTGATCCTATTAAAAAGGCAGGAAGCTGCATTTAGTCAATTCATCATTAAATGCTTACTACAAGGCAGTGTTGCTGATGAAATAGTGCAGGGGCACACCCTCGTGGACAAAATGCTTACAGCACCTGGTATTCCCAGGCGGTCTCCCATCCAAGTACTAACCAGGCCCGACCCTGCTTAGCTTCCGAGATCAGACGAGATCGGGCGTACCCAGGCTGGTATGGCCGTAAGCGAGAAACAATCTCTTGCTACAACATATATAGTCAAAGTGAGTCTGATAAAACAGACATTTAGTCAATTCATCATTAAATGCTTAATACAAGGCAGTGTTGCTGATGAAATAGTGCAAGAGCACACCCTCGTGGACAAAATGCTTACAGCACCTGGTATTCCCAGGCGGTCTCCCATCCAAGTACTAACCAGGCCCGACCCTGCTTAGCTTCCGAGATCAGACGAGATCGGGCGTACCCAGGCTGGTATGGCCGTAAGCGAGAAACAATCTCTTGCTACAACATATATAGTCAAAGTGAGGGTGATAAACAGACATTGCATTTTCACCAATTAGATAAGCAGCTTGAACTTTGTGTCACTGAAAAAGTAGAAGAAATTACAAACACTGTTCCCATCACTTTTTACCACAGGTAGTTGGATAAAATACAAACTTTATTTCCTTTCATCATTTGAACAGGGCAAAGGAGCACAAAGCACACACAAGCTGCATTCAGCAACAATATTCTTGTTTGTCTTATAAATACAAGGCAGATGCTAATTGAAAACACAAGGAAATTTGATCCTATTAAAAAGGCAGGAAGCTGCATTTAGTCAATTCATCATTAAATGCTTACTACAAGGCAGTGTTGCTGATGAAATAGTGCAGGGGCACACCCTCGTGGACAAAATGCTTACAGCACCTGGTATTCCCAGGCGGTCTCCCATCCAAGTACTAACCAGGCCCGACCCTGCTTAGCTTCCGAGATCAGACGAGATCGGGCGTACCCAGGCTGGTATGGCCGTAAGCGAGAAACAATCTCTTGCTACAACATATATAGTCAAAGTGAGTCTGATAAAACAGACATTTAGTCAATTCATCATTAAATGCTTAATACAAGGCAGTGTTGCTGATGAAATAGTGCAAGAGCACACCCTCGTGGACAAAATGCTTACAGCACCTGGTATTCCCAGGCGGTCTCCCATCCAAGTACTAACCAGGCCCGACCCTGCTTAGCTTCCGAGATCAGACGAGATCGGGCGTACCCAGGCTGGTATGGCCGTAAGCGAGAAACAATCTCTTGCTACAACATATATAGTCAAAGTGAGGGTGATAAACAGACATTGCATTTTCACCAATTAGATAAGCAGCTTGAACTTTGTGTCACTGAAAAAGTAGAAGAAATTACAAACACTGTTCCCATCACTTTTTACCACAGGTAGTTGGATAAAATACAAACTTTATTTCCTTTCATCATTTGAACAGGGCAAAGGAGCACAAAGCACACACAAGCTGCATTCAGCAACAATATTCTTGTTTGTCTTATAAATACAAGGCAGATGCTAATTGAAAACACAAGGAAATTTGATCCTATTAAAAAGGCAGGAAGCTGCATTTAGTCAATTCATCATTAAATGCTTACTACAAGGCAGTGTTGCTGATGAAATAGTGCAGGGGCACACCCTCGTGGACAAAATGCTTACAGCACCTGGTATTCCCAGGCGGTCTCCCATCCAAGTACTAACCAGGCCCGACCCTGCTTAGCTTCCGAGATCAGACGAGATCGGGCGTACCCAGGCTGGTATGGCCGTAAGCGAGAAACAATCTCTTGCTACAACATATATAGTCAAAGTGAGTCTGATAAAACAGACATTTAGTCAATTCATCATTAAATGCTTAATACAAGGCAGTGTTGCTGATGAAATAGTGCAAGAGCACACCCTCGTGGACAAAATGCTTACAGCACCTGGTATTCCCAGGCGGTCTCCCATCCAAGTACTAACCAGGCCCGACCCTGCTTAGCTTCCGAGATCAGACGAGATCGGGCGTACCCAGGCTGGTATGGCCGTAAGCGAGAAACAATCTCTTGCTACAACATATATAGTCAAAGTGAGGGTGATAAACAGACATTGCATTTTCACCAATTAGATAAGCAGCTTGAACTTTGTGTCACTGAAAAAGTAGAAGAAATTACAAACACTGTTCCCATCACTTTTTACCACAGGTAGTTGGATAAAATACAAACTTTATTTCCTTTCATCATTTGAACAGGGCAAAGGAGCACAAAGCACACACAAGCTGCATTCAGCAACAATATTCTTGTTTGTCTTATAAATACAAGGCAGATGCTAATTGAAAACACAAGGAAATTTGATCCTATTAAAAAGGCAGGAAGCTGCATTTAGTCAATTCATCATTAAATGCTTACTACAAGGCAGTGTTGCTGATGAAATAGTGCAGGGGCACACCCTCGTGGACAAAATGCTTACAGCACCTGGTATTCCCAGGCGGTCTCCCATCCAAGTACTAACCAGGCCCGACCCTGCTTAGCTTCCGAGATCAGACGAGATCGGGCGTACCCAGGCTGGTATGGCCGTAAGCGAGAAACAATCTCTTGCTACAACATATATAGTCAAAGTGAGTCTGATAAAACAGACATTTAGTCAATTCATCATTAAATGCTTAATACAAGGCAGTGTTGCTGATGAAATAGTGCAAGAGCACACCCTCGTGGACAAAATGCTTACAGCACCTGGTATTCCCAGGCGGTCTCCCATCCAAGTACTAACCAGGCCCGACCCTGCTTAGCTTCCGAGATCAGACGAGATCGGGGGTACCCAGGCTGGTATGGCCGTAAGCGAGAAACAATCTCTTGCTACAACATATATAGTCAAAGTGAGTGTGATAAACAGACATTGCATTTTCACCAATTAGATAAGCAGCTTGAACTTTGTGTCACTGAAAAAGTAGAAGAAATTACAAACACTGTTCCCATCACTTTTTAGCACAGGTAGTTGGATAAAATACAAACTTTATTTCCTTTCATCATTTGAACAGGGCAAAGGAGCACAAAGCACACACAAGCTGCATTCAGCAACAATATTCTTGTTTGTCTTATAAATACAAGGCAGATGCTAATTGAAAACACAAGGAAATTTGATCCTATTAAAAAGGCAGGAAGCTGCATTTAGTCAATTCATCATTAAATGCTTACTACAAGGCAGTGTTGCTGATGAAATAGTGCAGGGGCACACCCTCGTGGACAAAATGCTTACAGCACCTGGTATTCCCAGGCGGTCTCCCATCCAAGTACTAACCAGGCCCGACCCTGCTTAGCTTCCGAGATCAGACGAGATCGGGCGTACCCAGGCTGGTATGGCCGTAAGCGAGAAACAATCTCTTGCTACAACATATATAGTCAAAGTGAGTCTGATAAAACAGACATTTAGTCAATTCATCATTAAATGCTTAATACAAGGCAGTGTTGCTGATGAAATAGTGCAAGAGCACACCCTCGTGGACAAAATGCTTACAGCACCTGGTATTCCCAGGCGGTCTCCCATCCAAGTACTAACCAGGCCCGACCCTGCTTAGCTTCCGAGATCAGACGAGATCGGGGGTACCCAGGCTGGTATGGCCGTAAGCGAGAAACAATCTCTTGCTACAACATATATAGTCAAAGTGAGTGTGATAAACAGACATTGCATTTTCACCAATTAGATAAGCAGCTTGAACTTTGTGTCACTGAAAAAGTAGAAGAAATTACAAACACTGTTCCCATCACTTTTTAGCACAGGTAGTTGGATAAAATACAAACTTTATTTCCTTTCATCATTTGAACAGGGCAAAGGAGCACAAAGCACACACAAGCTGCATTCAGCAACAATATTCTTGTTTGTCTTATAAATACAAGGCAGATGCTAATTGAAAACACAAGGAAATTTGATCCTATTAAAAAGGCAGGAAGCTGCATTTAGTCAATTCATCATTAAATGCTTACTACAAGGCAGTGTTGCTGATGAAATAGTGCAGGGGCACACCCTCGTGGACAAAATGCTTACAGCACCTGGTATTCCCAGGCGGTCTCCCATCCAAGTACTAACCAGGCCCGACCCTGCTTAGCTTCCGAGATCAGACGAGATCGGGCGTACCCAGGCTGGTATGGCCGTAAGCGAGAAACAATCTCTTGCTACAACATATATAGTCAAAGTGAGTCTGATAAAACAGACATTTAGTCAATTCATCATTAAATGCTTAATACAAGGCAGTGTTGCTGATGAAATAGTGCAAGAGCACACCCTCGTGGACAAAATGCTTACAGCACCTGGTATTCCCAGGCGGTCTCCCATCCAAGTACTAACCAGGCCCGACCCTGCTTAGCTTCCGAGATCAGACGAGATCGGGCGTACCCAGGCTGGTATGGCCGTAAGCGAGAAACAATCTCTTGCTACAACATATATAGTCAAAGTGAGGGTGATAAACAGACATTGCATTTTCACCAATTAGATAAGCAGCTTGAACTTTGTGTCACTGAAAAAGTAGAAGAAATTACAAACACTGTTCCCATCACTTTTTACCACAGGTAGTTGGATAAAATACAAACTTTATTTCCTTTCATCATTTGAACAGGGCAAAGGAGCACAAAGCACACACAAGCTGCATTCAGCAACAATATTCTTGTTTGTCTTATAAATACAAGGCAGATGCTAATTGAAAACACAAGGAAATTTGATCCTATTAAAAAGGCAGGAAGCTGCATTTAGTCAATTCATCATTAAATGCTTACTACAAGGCAGTGTTGCTGATGAAATAGTGCAGGGGCACACCCTCGTGGACAAAATGCTTACAGCACCTGGTATTCCCAGGCGGTCTCCCATCCAAGTACTAACCAGGCCCGACCCTGCTTAGCTTCCGAGATCAGACGAGATCGGGCGTACCCAGGCTGGTATGGCCGTAAGCGAGAAACAATCTCTTGCTACAACATATATAGTCAAAGTGAGTCTGATAAAACAGACATTTAGTCAATTCATCATTAAATGCTTAATACAAGGCAGTGTTGCTGATGAAATAGTGCAAGAGCACACCCTCGTGGACAAAATGCTTACAGCACCTGGTATTCCCAGGCGGTCTCCCATCCAAGTACTAACCAGGCCCGACCCTGCTTAGCTTCCGAGATCAGACGAGATCGGGCGTACCCAGGCTGGTATGGCCGTAAGCGAGAAACAATCTCTTGCTACAACATATATAGTCAAAGTGAGGGTGATAAACAGACATTGCATTTTCACCAATTAGATAAGCAGCTTGAACTTTGTGTCACTGAAAAAGTAGAAGAAATTACAAACACTGTTCCCATCACTTTTTACCACAGGTAGTTGGATAAAATACAAACTTTATTTCCTTTCATCATTTGAACAGGGCAAAGGAGCACAAAGCACACACAAGCTGCATTCAGCAACAATATTCTTGTTTGTCTTATAAATACAAGGCAGATGCTAATTGAAAACACAAGGAAATTTGATCCTATTAAAAAGGCAGGAAGCTGCATTTAGTCAATTCATCATTAAATGCTTACTACAAGGCAGTGTTGCTGATGAAATAGTGCAGGGGCACACCCTCGTGGACAAAATGCTTACAGCACCTGGTATTCCCAGGCGGTCTCCCATCCAAGTACTAACCAGGCCCGACCCTGCTTAGCTTCCGAGATCAGACGAGATCGGGCGTACCCAGGCTGGTATGGCCGTAAGCGAGAAACAATCTCTTGCTACAACATATATAGTCAAAGTGAGTCTGATAAAACAGACATTTAGTCAATTCATCATTAAATGCTTAATACAAGGCAGTGTTGCTGATGAAATAGTGCAAGAGCACACCCTCGTGGACAAAATGCTTACAGCACCTGGTATTCCCAGGCGGTCTCCCATCCAAGTACTAACCAGGCCCGACCCTGCTTAGCTTCCGAGATCAGACGAGATCGGGCGTACCCAGGCTGGTATGGCCGTAAGCGAGAAACAATCTCTTGCTACAACATATATAGTCAAAGTGAGGGTGATAAACAGACATTGCATTTTCACCAATTAGATAAGCAGCTTGAACTTTGTGTCACTGAAAAAGTAGAAGAAATTACAAACACTGTTCCCATCACTTTTTACCACAGGTAGTTGGATAAAATACAAACTTTATTTCCTTTCATCATTTGAACAGGGCAAAGGAGCACAAAGCACACACAAGCTGCATTCAGCAACAATATTCTTGTTTGTCTTATAAATACAAGGCAGATGCTAATTGAAAACACAAGGAAATTTGATCCTATTAAAAAGGCAGGAAGCTGCATTTAGTCAATTCATCATTAAATGCTTACTACAAGGCAGTGTTGCTGATGAAATAGTGCAGGGGCACACCCTCGTGGACAAAATGCTTACAGCACCTGGTATTCCCAGGCGGTCTCCCATCCAAGTACTAACCAGGCCCGACCCTGCTTAGCTTCCGAGATCAGACGAGATCGGGCGTACCCAGGCTGGTATGGCCGTAAGCGAGAAACAATCTCTTGCTACAACATATATAGTCAAAGTGAGTCTGATAAAACAGACATTTAGTCAATTCATCATTAAATGCTTAATACAAGGCAGTGTTGCTGATGAAATAGTGCAAGAGCACACCCTCGTGGACAAAATGCTTACAGCACCTGGTATTCCCAGGCGGTCTCCCATCCAAGTACTAACCAGGCCCGACCCTGCTTAGCTTCCGAGATCAGACGAGATCGGGCGTACCCAGGCTGGTATGGCCGTAAGCGAGAAACAATCTCTTGCTACAACATATATAGTCAAAGTGAGGGTGATAAACAGACATTGCATTTTCACCAATTAGATAAGCAGCTTGAACTTTGTGTCACTGAAAAAGTAGAAGAAATTACAAACACTGTTCCCATCACTTTTTACCACAGGTAGTTGGATAAAATACAAACTTTATTTCCTTTCATCATTTGAACAGGGCAAAGGAGCACAAAGCACACACAAGCTGCATTCAGCAACAATATTCTTGTTTGTCTTATAAATACAAGGCAGATGCTAATTGAAAACACAAGGAAATTTGATCCTATTAAAAAGGCAGGAAGCTGCATTTAGTCAATTCATCATTAAATGCTTACTACAAGGCAGTGTTGCTGATGAAATAGTGCAGGGGCACACCCTCGTGGACAAAATGCTTACAGCACCTGGTATTCCCAGGCGGTCTCCCATCCAAGTACTAACCAGGCCCGACCCTGCTTAGCTTCCGAGATCAGACGAGATCGGGCGTACCCAGGCTGGTATGGCCGTAAGCGAGAAACAATCTCTTGCTACAACATATATAGTCAAAGTGAGTCTGATAAAACAGACATTTAGTCAATTCATCATTAAATGCTTAATACAAGGCAGTGTTGCTGATGAAATAGTGCAAGAGCACACCCTCGTGGACAAAATGCTTACAGCACCTGGTATTCCCAGGCGGTCTCCCATCCAAGTACTAACCAGGCCCGACCCTGCTTAGCTTCCGAGATCAGACGAGATCGGGCGTACCCAGGCTGGTATGGCCGTAAGCGAGAAACAATCTCTTGCTACAACATATATAGTCAAAGTGAGGGTGATAAACAGACATTGCATTTTCACCAATTAGATAAGCAGCTTGAACTTTGTGTCACTGAAAAAGTAGAAGAAATTACAAACACTGTTCCCATCACTTTTTACCACAGGTAGTTGGATAAAATACAAACTTTATTTCCTTTCATCATTTGAACAGGGCAAAGGAGCACAAAGCACACACAAGCTGCATTCAGCAACAATATTCTTGTTTGTCTTATAAATACAAGGCAGATGCTAATTGAAAACACAAGGAAATTTGATCCTATTAAAAAGGCAGGAAGCTGCATTTAGTCAATTCATCATTAAATGCTTACTACAAGGCAGTGTTGCTGATGAAATAGTGCAGGGGCACACCCTCGTGGACAAAATGCTTACAGCACCTGGTATTCCCAGGCGGTCTCCCATCCAAGTACTAACCAGGCCCGACCCTGCTTAGCTTCCGAGATCAGACGAGATCGGGCGTACCCAGGCTGGTATGGCCGTAAGCGAGAAACAATCTCTTGCTACAACATATATAGTCAAAGTGAGTCTGATAAAACAGACATTTAGTCAATTCATCATTAAATGCTTAATACAAGGCAGTGTTGCTGATGAAATAGTGCAAGAGCACACCCTCGTGGACAAAATGCTTACAGCACCTGGTATTCCCAGGCGGTCTCCCATCCAAGTACTAACCAGGCCCGACCCTGCTTAGCTTCCGAGATCAGACGAGATCGGGGGTACCCAGGCTGGTATGGCCGTAAGCGAGAAACAATCTCTTGCTACAACATATATAGTCAAAGTGAGTGTGATAAACAGACATTGCATTTTCACCAATTAGATAAGCAGCTTGAACTTTGTGTCACTGAAAAAGTAGAAGAAATTACAAACACTGTTCCCATCACTTTTTAGCACAGGTAGTTGGATAAAATACAAACTTTATTTCCTTTCATCATTTGAACAGGGCAAAGGAGCACAAAGCACACACAAGCTGCATTCAGCAACAATATTCTTGTTTGTCTTATAAATACAAGGCAGATGCTAATTGAAAACACAAGGAAATTTGATCCTATTAAAAAGGCAGGAAGCTGCATTTAGTCAATTCATCATTAAATGCTTACTACAAGGCAGTGTTGCTGATGAAATAGTGCAGGGGCACACCCTCGTGGACAAAATGCTTACAGCACCTGGTATTCCCAGGCGGTCTCCCATCCAAGTACTAACCAGGCCCGACCCTGCTTAGCTTCCGAGATCAGACGAGATCGGGCGTACCCAGGCTGGTATGGCCGTAAGCGAGAAACAATCTCTTGCTACAACATATATAGTCAAAGTGAGTCTGATAAAACAGACATTTAGTCAATTCATCATTAAATGCTTAATACAAGGCAGTGTTGCTGATGAAATAGTGCAAGAGCACACCCTCGTGGACAAAATGCTTACAGCACCTGGTATTCCCAGGCGGTCTCCCATCCAAGTACTAACCAGGCCCGACCCGGCTTAGCTTCCGAGATCAGACGAGATCGGGCGTACCCAGGCTGGTATGGCCGTAAGCGAGAAACAATCTCTTGCTACAACATATATAGTCAAAGTGAGTGTGATAAACAGACATTGCATTTTCACCAATTAGATAAGCAGCTTGAACTTTGTGTCACTGAAAAAGTAGAAGAAATTACAAACACTGTTCCCATCACTTTTTAGCACAGGTAGTTGGATAAAATACAAACTTTATTTCCTTTCATCATTTGAACAGGGCAAAGGAGCACAAAGCACACACAAGCTGCATTCAGCAACAATATTCTTGTTTGTCTTATAAATACAAGGCAGATGCTAATTGAAAACACAAGGAAATTTGATCCTATTAAAAAGGCAGGAAGCTGCATTTAGTCAATTCATCATTAAATGCTTACTACAAGGCAGTGTTGCTGATGAAATAGTGCAGGGGCACACCCTCGTGGACAAAATGCTTACAGCACCTGGTATTCCCAGGCGGTCTCCCATCCAAGTACTAACCAGGCCCGACCCTGATTAGCTTCCGAGATCAGACGAGATCGGGCGTACCCAGGCTGGTATGGCCGTAAGCGAGAAACAATCTCTTGCTACAACATATATAGTCAAAGTGAGTCTGATAAAACAGACATTTAGTCAATTCATCATTAAATGCTTAATACAAGGCAGTGTTGCTGATGAAATAGTGCAAGAGCACACCCTCGTGGACAAAATGCTTACAGCACCTGGTATTCCCAGGCGGTCTCCCATCCAAGTACTAACCAGGCCCGACCCTGCTTAGCTTCCGAGATCAGACGAGATCGGGCGTACCCAGGCTGGTATGGCCGTAAGCGAGAAACAATCTCTTGCTACAACATATATAGTCAAAGTGAGTGTGATAAACAGACATTGCATTTTCACCAATTAGATAAGCAGCTTGAACTTTGTGTCACTGAAAAAGTAGAAGAAATTACAAACACTGTTCCCATCACTTTTTAGCACAGGTAGTTGGATAAAATACAAACTTTATTTCCTTTCATCATTTGAACAGGGCAAAGGAGCACAAAGCACACACAAGCTGCATTCAGCAACAATATTCTTGTTTGTCTTATAAATACAAGGCAGATGCTAATTGAAAACACAAGGAAATTTGATCCTATTAAAAAGGCAGGAAGCTGCATTTAGTCAATTCATCATTAAATGCTTACTACAAGGCAGTGTTGCTGATGAAATAGTGCAGGGGCACACCCTCGTGGACAAAATGCTTACAGCACCTGGTATTCCCAGGCGGTCTCCCATCCAAGTACTAACCAGGCCCGACCCTGATTAGCTTCCGAGATCAGACGAGATCGGGCGTACCCAGGCTGGTATGGCCGTAAGCGAGAAACAATCTCTTGCTACAACATATATAGTCAAAGTGAGTCTGATAAAACAGACATTTAGTCAATTCATCATTAAATGCTTAATACAAGGCAGTGTTGCTGATGAAATAGTGCAAGAGCACACCCTCGTGGACAAAATGCTTACAGCACCTGGTATTCCCAGGCGGTCTCCCATCCAAGTACTAACCAGGCCCGACCCTGCTTAGCTTCCGAGATCAGACGAGATCGGGCGTACCCAGGCTGGTATGGCCGTAAGCGAGAAACAATCTCTTGCTACAACATATATAGTCAAAGTGAGTGTGATAAACAGACATTGCATTTTCACCAATTAGATAAGCAGCTTGAACTTTGTGTCACTGAAAAAGTAGAAGAAATTACAAACACTGTTCCCATCACTTTTTAGCACAGGTAGTTGGATAAAATACAAACTTTATTTCCTTTCATCATTTGAACAGGGCAAAGGAGCACAAAGCACACACAAGCTGCATTCAGCAACAATATTCTTGTTTGTCTTATAAATACAAGGCAGATGCTAATTGAAAACACAAGGAAATTTGATCCTATTAAAAAGGCAGGAAGCTGCATTTAGTCAATTCATCATTAAATGCTTACTACAAGGCAGTGTTGCTGATGAAATAGTGCAGGGGCACACCCTCGTGGACAAAATGCTTACAGCACCTGGTATTCCCAGGCGGTCTCCCATCCAAGTACTAACCAGGCCCGACCCTGATTAGCTTCCGAGATCAGACGAGATCGGGCGTACCCAGGCTGGTATGGCCGTAAGCGAGAAACAATCTCTTGCTACAACATATATAGTCAAAGTGAGTCTGATAAAACAGACATTTAGTCAATTCATCATTAAATGCTTAATACAAGGCAGTGTTGCTGATGAAATAGTGCAAGAGCACACCCTCGTGGACAAAATGCTTACAGCACCTGGTATTCCCAGGCGGTCTCCCATCCAAGTACTAACCAGGCCCGACCCTGCTTAGCTTCCGAGATCAGACGAGATCGGGCGTACCCAGGCTGGTATGGCCGTAAGCGAGAAACAATCTCTTGCTACAACATATATAGTCAAAGTGAGTGTGATAAACAGACATTGCATTTTCACCAATTAGATAAGCAGCTTGAACTTTGTGTCACTGAAAAAGTAGAAGAAATTACAAACACTGTTCCCATCACTTTTTAGCACAGGTAGTTGGATAAAATACAAACTTTATTTCCTTTCATCATTTGAACAGGGCAAAGGAGCACAAAGCACACACAAGCTGCATTCAGCAACAATATTCTTGTTTGTCTTATAAATACAAGGCAGATGCTAATTGAAAACACAAGGAAATTTGATCCTATTAAAAAGGCAGGAAGCTGCATTTAGTCAATTCATCATTAAATGCTTACTACAAGGCAGTGTTGCTGATGAAATAGTGCAGGGGCACACCCTCGTGGACAAAATGCTTACAGCACCTGGTATTCCCAGGCGGTCTCCCATCCAAGTACTAACCAGGCCCGACCCTGCTTAGCTTCCGAGATCAGACGAGATCGGGCGTACCCAGGCTGGTATGGCCGTAAGCGAGAAACAATCTCTTGCTACAACATATATAGTCAAAGTGAGTCTGATAAAACAGACATTTAGTCAATTCATCATTAAATGCTTAATACAAGGCAGTGTTGCTGATGAAATAGTGCAAGAGCACACCCTCGTGGACAAAATGCTTACAGCACCTGGTATTCCCAGGCGGTCTCCCATCCAAGTACTAACCAGGCCCGACCCTGCTTAGCTTCCGAGATCAGACGAGATCGGGCGTACCCAGGCTGGTATGGCCGTAAGCGAGAAACAATCTCTTGCTACAACATATATAGTCAAAGTGAGTGTGATAAACAGACATTGCATTTTCACCAATTAGATAAGCAGCTTGAACTTTGTGTCACTGAAAAAGTAGAAGAAATTACAAACACTGTTCCCATCACTTTTTAGCACAGGTAGTTGGATAAAATACAAACTTTATTTCCTTTCATCATTTGAACAGGGCAAAGGAGCACAAAGCACACACAAGCTGCATTCAGCAACAATATTCTTGTTTGTCTTATAAATACAAGGCAGATGCTAATTGAAAACACAAGGAAATTTGATCCTATTAAAAAGGCAGGAAGCTGCATTTAGTCAATTCATCATTAAATGCTTACTACAAGGCAGTGTTGCTGATGAAATAGTGCAGGGGCACACCCTCGTGGACAAAATGCTTACAGCACCTGGTATTCCCAGGCGGTCTCCCATCCAAGTACTAACCAGGCCCGACCCTGCTTAGCTTCCGAGATCAGACGAGATCGGGCGTACCCAGGCTGGTATGGCCGTAAGCGAGAAACAATCTCTTGCTACAACATATATAGTCAAAGTGAGTCTGATAAAACAGACATTTAGTCAATTCATCATTAAATGCTTAATACAAGGCAGTGTTGCTGATGAAATAGTGCAAGAGCACACCCTCGTGGACAAAATGCTTACAGCACCTGGTATTCCCAGGCGGTCTCCCATCCAAGTACTAACCAGGCCCGACCCTGCTTAGCTTCCGAGATCAGACGAGATCGGGCGTACCCAGGCTGGTATGGCCGTAAGCGAGAAACAATCTCTTGCTACAACATATATAGTCAAAGTGAGTGTGATAAACAGACATTGCATTTTCACCAATTAGATAAGCAGCTTGAACTTTGTGTCACTGAAAAAGTAGAAGAAATTACAAACACTGTTCCCATCACTTTTTAGCACAGGTAGTTGGATAAAATACAAACTTTATTTCCTTTCATCATTTGAACAGGGCAAAGGAGCACAAAGCACACACAAGCTGCATTCAGCAACAATATTCTTGTTTGTCTTATAAATACAAGGCAGATGCTAATTGAAAACACAAGGAAATTTGATCCTATTAAAAAGGCAGGAAGCTGCATTTAGTCAATTCATCATTAAATGCTTACTACAAGGCAGTGTTGCTGATGAAATAGTGCAGGGGCACACCCTCGTGGACAAAATGCTTACAGCACCTGGTATTCCCAGGCGGTCTCCCATCCAAGTACTAACCAGGCCCGACCCTGCTTAGCTTCCGAGATCAGACGAGATCGGGCGTACCCAGGCTGGTATGGCCGTAAGCGAGAAACAATCTCTTGCTACAACATATATAGTCAAAGTGAGTCTGATAAAACAGACATTTAGTCAATTCATCATTAAATGCTTAATACAAGGCAGTGTTGCTGATGAAATAGTGCAAGAGCACACCCTCGTGGACAAAATGCTTACAGCACCTGGTATTCCCAGGCGGTCTCCCATCCAAGTACTAACCAGGCCCGACCCTGCTTAGCTTCCGAGATCAGACGAGATCGGGCGTACCCAGGCTGGTATGGCCGTAAGCGAGAAACAATCTCTTGCTACAACATATATAGTCAAAGTGAGTGTGATAAACAGACATTGCATTTTCACCAATTAGATAAGCAGCTTGAACTTTGTGTCACTGAAAAAGTAGAAGAAATTACAAACACTGTTCCCATCACTTTTTAGCACAGGTAGTTGGATAAAATACAAACTTTATTTCCTTTCAT
>NW_027675346.1:690000-707500 GCF_965601325.2 Salmo salar | reverse complement strand
GCTTAGCTTCCGAGATCAGACGAGATCGGGCGTACCCAGGCTGGTATGGCCGTAAGCGAGAAACAATCTCTTGCTACAACATATATAGTCAAAGTGAGTCTGATAAAACAGACATTTAGTCAATTCATCATTAAATGCTTAATACAAGGCAGTGTTGCTGATGAAATAGTGCAAGAGCACACCCTCGTGGACAAAATGCTTACAGCACCTGGTATTCCCAGGCGGTCTCCCATCCAAGTACTAACCAGGCCCGACCCTGCTTAGCTTCCGAGATCAGACGAGATCGGGCGTACCCAGGCTGGTATGGCCGTAAGCGAGAAAAAATCTCTTGCTACAACATATATAGTCAAAGTGAGTGTGATAAACAGACATTGCATTTTCACCAATTAGATAAGCAGCTTGAACTTTGTGTCACTGAAAAAGTAGAAGAAATTACAAACACTGTTCCCATCACTTTTTAGCACAGGTAGTTGGATAAAATACAAACTTTATTTCCTTTCATCATTTGAACAGGGCAAAGGAGCACAAAGCACACACAAGCTGCATTCAGCAACAATATTCTTGTTTGTCTTATAAATACAAGGCAGATGCTAATTGAAAACACAAGGAAATTTGATCCTATTAAAAAGGCAGGAAGCTGCATTTAGTCAATTCATCATTAAATGCTTACTACAAGGCAGTGTTGCTGATGAAATAGTGCAGGGGCACACCCTCGTGGACAAAATGCTTACAGCACCTGGTATTCCCAGGCGGTCTCCCATCCAAGTACTAACCAGGCCCGACCCTGCTTAGCTTCCGAGATCAGACGAGATCGGGCGTACCCAGGCTGGTATGGCCGTAAGCGAGTAACAATCTCTTGCTACAACATATATAGTCAAAGTGAGTCTGATAAAACAGACATTTAGTCAATTCATCATTAAATGCTTAATACAAGGCAGTGTTGCTGATGAAATAGTGCAAGAGCACACCCTCGTGGACAAAATGCTTACAGCACCTGGTATTCCCAGGCGGTCTCCCATCCAAGTACTAACCAGGCCCGACCCTGCTTAGCTTCCGAGATCAGACGAGATCGGGCGTACCCAGGCTGGTATGGCCGTAAGCGAGAAACAATCTCTTGCTACAACATATATAGTCAAAGTGAGGGTGATAAACAGACATTGCATTTTCACCAATTAGATAAGCAGCTTGAACTTTGTGTCACTGAAAAAGTAGAAGAAATTACAAACACTGTTCCCATCACTTTTTAGCACAGGTAGTTGGATAAAATACAAACTTTATTTCCTTTCATCATTTGAACAGGGCAAAGGAGCACAAAGCACACACAAGCTGCATTCAGCAACAATATTCTTGTTTGTCTTATAAATACAAGGCAGATGCTAATTGAAAACACAAGGAAATTTGATCCTATTAAAAAGGCAGGAAGCTGCATTTAGTCAATTCATCATTAAATGCTTACTACAAGGCAGTGTTGCTGATGAAATAGTGCAGGGGCACACCCTCGTGGACAAAATGCTTACAGCACCTGGTATTCCCAGGCGGTCTCCCATCCAAGTACTAACCAGGCCCGACCCTGCTTAGCTTCCGAGATCAGACGAGATCGGGCGTACCCAGGCTGGTATGGCCGTAAGCGAGAAACAATCTCTTGCTACAACATATATAGTCAAAGTGAGTCTGATAAAACAGACATTTAGTCAATTCATCATTAAATGCTTAATACAAGGCAGTGTTGCTGATGAAATAGTGCAAGAGCACACCCTCGTGGACAAAATGCTTACAGCACCTGGTATTCCCAGGCGGTCTCCCATCCAAGTACTAACCAGGCCCGACCCTGCTTAGCTTCCGAGATCAGACGAGATCGGGGGTACCCAGGCTGGTATGGCCGTAAGCGAGAAACAATCTCTTGCTACAACATATATAGTCAAAGTGAGTGTGATAAACAGACATTGCATTTTCACCAATTAGATAAGCAGCTTGAACTTTGTGTCACTGAAAAAGTAGAAGAAATTACAAACACTGTTCCCATCACTTTTTAGCACAGGTAGTTGGATAAAATACAAACTTTATTTCCTTTCATCATTTGAACAGGGCAAAGGAGCACAAAGCACACACAAGCTGCATTCAGCAACAATATTCTTGTTTGTCTTATAAATACAAGGCAGATGCTAATTGAAAACACAAGGAAATTTGATCCTATTAAAAAGGCAGGAAGCTGCATTTAGTCAATTCATCATTAAATGCTTACTACAAGGCAGTGTTGCTGATGAAATAGTGCAGGGGCACACCCTCGTGGACAAAGTGCTTACAGCACCTGGTATTCCCAGGCGGTCTCCCATCCAAGTACTAACCAGGCCCGACCCTGCTTAGCTTCCGAGATCAGACGAGATCGGGCGTACCCAGGCTGGTATGGCCGTAAGCGAGAAACAATCTCTTGCTACAACATATATAGTCAAAGTGAGTCTGATAAAACAGACATTTAGTCAATTCATCATTAAATGCTTAATACAAGGCAGTGTTGCTGATGAAATAGTGCAAGAGCACACCCTCGTGGACAAAATGCTTACAGCACCTGGTATTCCCAGGCGGTCTCCCATCCAAGTACTAACCAGGCCCGACCCTGCTTAGCTTCCGAGATCAGACGAGATCGGGGGTACCCAGGCTGGTATGGCCGTAAGCGAGAAACAATCTCTTGCTACAACATATATAGTCAAAGTGAGTCTGATAAAACAGACATTTAGTCAATTCATCATTAAATGCTTAATACAAGGCAGTGTTGCTGATGAAATAGTGCAAGAGCACACCCTCGTGGACAAAATGCTTACAGCACCTGGTATTCCCAGGCGGTCTCCCATCCAAGTACTAACCAGGCCCGACCCTGCTTAGCTTCCGAGATCAGACGAGATCGGGCGTACCCAGGCTGGTATGGCCGTAAGCGAGAAACAATCTCTTGCTACAACATATATAGTCAAAGTGAGTGTGATAAACAGACATTGCATTTTCACCAATTAGATAAGCAGCTTGAACTTTGTGTCACTGAAAAAGTAGAAGAAATTACAAACACTGTTCCCATCACTTTTTAGCACAGGTAGTTGGATAAAATACAAACTTTATTTCCTTTCATCATTTGAACAGGGCAAAGGAGCACAAAGCACACACAAGCTGCATTCAGCAACAATATTCTTGTTTGTCTTATAAATACAAGGCAGATGCTAATTGAAAACACAAGGAAATTTGATCCTATTAAAAAGGCAGGAAGCTGCATTTAGTCAATTCATCATTAAATGCTTACTACAAGGCAGTGTTGCTGATGAAATAGTGCAGGGGCACACCCTCGTGGACAAAATGCTTACAGCACCTGGTATTCCCAGGCGGTCTCCCATCCAAGTACTAACCAGGCCCGACCCTGCTTAGCTTCCGAGATCAGACGAGATCGGGCGTACCCAGGCTGGTATGGCCGTAAGCGAGAAACAATCTCTTGCTACAACATATATAGTCAAAGTGAGTCTGATAAAACAGACATTTAGTCAATTCATCATTAAATGCTTAATACAAGGCAGTGTTGCTGATGAAATAGTGCAAGAGCACACCCTCGTGGACAAAATGCTTACAGCACCTGGTATTCCCAGGCGGTCTCCCATCCAAGTACTAACCAGGCCCGACCCTGCTTAGCTTCCGAGATCAGACGAGATCGGGCGTACCCAGGCTGGTATGGCCGTAAGCGAGAAACAATCTCTTGCTACAACATATATAGTCAAAGTGAGTGTGATAAACAGACATTGCATTTTCACCAATTAGATAAGCAGCTTGAACTTTGTGTCACTGAAAAAGTAGAAGAAATTACAAACACTGTTCCCATCACTTTTTACCACAGGTAGTTGGATAAAATACAAACTTTATTTCCTTTCATCATTTGAACAGGGCAAAGGAGCACAAAGCACACACAAGCTGCATTCAGCAACAATATTCTTGTTTGTCTTATAAATACAAGGCAGATGCTAATTGAAAACACAAGGAAATTTGATCCTATTAAAAAGGCAGGAAGCTGCATTTAGTCAATTCATCATTAAATGCTTACTACAAGGCAGTGTTGCTGATGAAATAGTGCAGGGGCACACCCTCGTGGACAAAATGCTTACAGCACCTGGTATTCCCAGGCGGTCTCCCATCCAAGTACTAACCAGGCCCGACCCTGCTTAGCTTCCGAGATCAGACGAGATCGGGCGTACCCAGGCTGGTATGGCCGTAAGCGAGAAACAATCTCTTGCTACAACATATATAGTCAAAGTGAGTCTGATAAAACAGACATTTAGTCAATTCATCATTAAATGCTTAATACAAGGCAGTGTTGCTGATGAAATAGTGCAAGAGCACACCCTCGTGGACAAAATGCTTACAGCACCTGGTATTCCCAGGCGGTCTCCCATCCAAGTACTAACCAGGCCCGACCCTGCTTAGCTTCCGAGATCAGACGAGATCGGGCGTACCCAGGCTGGTATGGCCGTAAGCGAGAAACAATCTCTTGCTACAACATATATAGTCAAAGTGAGTGTGATAAACAGACATTGCATTTTCACCAATTAGATAAGCAGCTTGAACTTTGTGTCACTGAAAAAGTAGAAGAAATTACAAACACTGTTCCCATCACTTTTTAGCACAGGTAGTTGGATAAAATACAAACTTTATTTCCTTTCATCATTTGAACAGGGCAAAGGAGCACAAAGCACACACAAGCTGCATTCAGCAACAATATTCTTGTTTGTCTTATAAATACAAGGCAGATGCTAATTGAAAACACAAGGAAATTTGATCCTATTAAAAAGGCAGGAAGCTGCATTTAGTCAATTCATCATTAAATGCTTACTACAAGGCAGTGTTGCTGATGAAATAGTGCAGGGGCACACCCTCGTGGACAAAATGCTTACAGCACCTGGTATTCCCAGGCGGTCTCCCATCCAAGTACTAACCAGGCCCGACCCTGCTTAGCTTCCGAGATCAGACGAGATCGGGCGTACCCAGGCTGGTATGGCCGTAAGCGAGAAACAATCTCTTGCTACAACATATATAGTCAAAGTGAGTCTGATAAAACAGACATTTAGTCAATTCATCATTAAATGCTTAATACAAGGCAGTGTTGCTGATGAAATAGTGCAAGAGCACACCCTCGTGGACAAAATGCTTACAGCACCTGGTATTCCCAGGCGGTCTCCCATCCAAGTACTAACCAGGCCCGACCCTGCTTAGCTTCCGAGATCAGACGAGATCGGGGGTACCCAGGCTGGTATGGCCGTAAGCGAGAAACAATCTCTTGCTACAACATATATAGTCAAAGTGAGTGTGATAAACAGACATTGCATTTTCACCAATTAGATAAGCAGCTTGAACTTTGTGTCACTGAAAAAGTAGAAGAAATTACAAACACTGTTCCCATCACTTTTTAGCACAGGTAGTTGGATAAAATACAAACTTTATTTCCTTTCATCATTTGAACAGGGCAAAGGAGCACAAAGCACACACAAGCTGCATTCAGCAACAATATTCTTGTTTGTCTTATAAATACAAGGCAGATGCTAATTGAAAACACAAGGAAATTTGATCCTATTAAAAAGGCAGGAAGCTGCATTTAGTCAATTCATCATTAAATGCTTACTACAAGGCAGTGTTGCTGATGAAATAGTGCAGGGGCACACCCTCGTGGACAAAGTGCTTACAGCACCTGGTATTCCCAGGCGGTCTCCCATCCAAGTACTAACCAGGCCCGACCCTGCTTAGCTTCCGAGATCAGACGAGATCGGGCGTACCCAGGCTGGTATGGCCGTAAGCGAGAAACAATCTCTTGCTACAACATATATAGTCAAAGTGAGTCTGATAAAACAGACATTTAGTCAATTCATCATTAAATGCTTAATACAAGGCAGTGTTGCTGATGAAATAGTGCAAGAGCACACCCTCGTGGACAAAATGCTTACAGCACCTGGTATTCCCAGGCGGTCTCCCATCCAAGTACTAACCAGGCCCGACCCTGCTTAGCTTCCGAGATCAGACGAGATCGGGCGTACCCAGGCTGGTATGGCCGTAAGCGAGAAAAAATCTCTTGCTACAACATATATAGTCAAAGTGAGTGTGATAAACAGACATTGCATTTTCACCAATTAGATAAGCAGCTTGAACTTTGTGTCACTGAAAAAGTAGAAGAAATTACAAACACTGTTCCCATCACTTTTTAGCACAGGTAGTTGGATAAAATACAAACTTTATTTCCTTTCATCATTTGAACAGGGCAAAGGAGCACAAAGCACACACAAGCTGCATTCAGCAACAATATTCTTGTTTGTCTTATAAATACAAGGCAGATGCTAATTGAAAACACAAGGAAATTTGATCCTATTAAAAAGGCAGGAAGCTGCATTTAGTCAATTCATCATTAAATGCTTACTACAAGGCAGTGTTGCTGATGAAATAGTGCAGGGGCACACCCTCGTGGACAAAATGCTTACAGCACCTGGTATTCCCAGGCGGTCTCCCATCCAAGTACTAACCAGGCCCGACCCTGCTTAGCTTCCGAGATCAGACGAGATCGGGCGTACCCAGGCTGGTATGGCCGTAAGCGAGTAACAATCTCTTGCTACAACATATATAGTCAAAGTGAGTCTGATAAAACAGACATTTAGTCAATTCATCATTAAATGCTTAATACAAGGCAGTGTTGCTGATGAAATAGTGCAAGAGCACACCCTCGTGGACAAAATGCTTACAGCACCTGGTATTCCCAGGCGGTCTCCCATCCAAGTACTAACCAGGCCCGACCCTGCTTAGCTTCCGAGATCAGACGAGATCGGGCGTACCCAGGCTGGTATGGCCGTAAGCGAGAAACAATCTCTTGCTACAACATATATAGTCAAAGTGAGGGTGATAAACAGACATTGCATTTTCACCAATTAGATAAGCAGCTTGAACTTTGTGTCACTGAAAAAGTAGAAGAAATTACAAACACTGTTCCCATCACTTTTTAGCACAGGTAGTTGGATAAAATACAAACTTTATTTCCTTTCATCATTTGAACAGGGCAAAGGAGCACAAAGCACACACAAGCTGCATTCAGCAACAATATTCTTGTTTGTCTTATAAATACAAGGCAGATGCTAATTGAAAACACAAGGAAATTTGATCCTATTAAAAAGGCAGGAAGCTGCATTTAGTCAATTCATCATTAAATGCTTACTACAAGGCAGTGTTGCTGATGAAATAGTGCAGGGGCACACCCTCGTGGACAAAATGCTTACAGCACCTGGTATTCCCAGGCGGTCTCCCATCCAAGTACTAACCAGGCCCGACCCTGCTTAGCTTCCGAGATCAGACGAGATCGGGCGTACCCAGGCTGGTATGGCCGTAAGCGAGAAACAATCTCTTGCTACAACATATATAGTCAAAGTGAGTCTGATAAAACAGACATTTAGTCAATTCATCATTAAATGCTTAATACAAGGCAGTGTTGCTGATGAAATAGTGCAAGAGCACACCCTCGTGGACAAAATGCTTACAGCACCTGGTATTCCCAGGCGGTCTCCCATCCAAGTACTAACCAGGCCCGACCCTGCTTAGCTTCCGAGATCAGACGAGATCGGGGGTACCCAGGCTGGTATGGCCGTAAGCGAGAAACAATCTCTTGCTACAACATATATAGTCAAAGTGAGTGTGATAAACAGACATTGCATTTTCACCAATTAGATAAGCAGCTTGAACTTTGTGTCACTGAAAAAGTAGAAGAAATTACAAACACTGTTCCCATCACTTTTTAGCACAGGTAGTTGGATAAAATACAAACTTTATTTCCTTTCATCATTTGAACAGGGCAAAGGAGCACAAAGCACACACAAGCTGCATTCAGCAACAATATTCTTGTTTGTCTTATAAATACAAGGCAGATGCTAATTGAAAACACAAGGAAATTTGATCCTATTAAAAAGGCAGGAAGCTGCATTTAGTCAATTCATCATTAAATGCTTACTACAAGGCAGTGTTGCTGATGAAATAGTGCAGGGGCACACCCTCGTGGACAAAGTGCTTACAGCACCTGGTATTCCCAGGCGGTCTCCCATCCAAGTACTAACCAGGCCCGACCCTGCTTAGCTTCCGAGATCAGACGAGATCGGGCGTACCCAGGCTGGTATGGCCGTAAGCGAGAAACAATCTCTTGCTACAACATATATAGTCAAAGTGAGTCTGATAAAACAGACATTTAGTCAATTCATCATTAAATGCTTAATACAAGGCAGTGTTGCTGATGAAATAGTGCAAGAGCACACCCTCGTGGACAAAATGCTTACAGCACCTGGTATTCCCAGGCGGTCTCCCATCCAAGTACTAACCAGGCCCGACCCTGCTTAGCTTCCGAGATCAGACGAGATCGGGGGTACCCAGGCTGGTATGGCCGTAAGCGAGAAACAATCTCTTGCTACAACATATATAGTCAAAGTGAGTCTGATAAAACAGACATTTAGTCAATTCATCATTAAATGCTTAATACAAGGCAGTGTTGCTGATGAAATAGTGCAAGAGCACACCCTCGTGGACAAAATGCTTACAGCACCTGGTATTCCCAGGCGGTCTCCCATCCAAGTACTAACCAGGCCCGACCCTGCTTAGCTTCCGAGATCAGACGAGATCGGGCGTACCCAGGCTGGTATGGCCGTAAGCGAGAAACAATCTCTTGCTACAACATATATAGTCAAAGTGAGTGTGATAAACAGACATTGCATTTTCACCAATTAGATAAGCAGCTTGAACTTTGTGTCACTGAAAAAGTAGAAGAAATTACAAACACTGTTCCCATCACTTTTTAGCACAGGTAGTTGGATAAAATACAAACTTTATTTCCTTTCATCATTTGAACAGGGCAAAGGAGCACAAAGCACACACAAGCTGCATTCAGCAACAATATTCTTGTTTGTCTTATAAATACAAGGCAGATGCTAATTGAAAACACAAGGAAATTTGATCCTATTAAAAAGGCAGGAAGCTGCATTTAGTCAATTCATCATTAAATGCTTACTACAAGGCAGTGTTGCTGATGAAATAGTGCAGGGGCACACCCTCGTGGACAAAATGCTTACAGCACCTGGTATTCCCAGGCGGTCTCCCATCCAAGTACTAACCAGGCCCGACCCTGCTTAGCTTCCGAGATCAGACGAGATCGGGCGTACCCAGGCTGGTATGGCCGTAAGCGAGAAACAATCTCTTGCTACAACATATATAGTCAAAGTGAGTCTGATAAAACAGACATTTAGTCAATTCATCATTAAATGCTTAATACAAGGCAGTGTTGCTGATGAAATAGTGCAAGAGCACACCCTCGTGGACAAAATGCTTACAGCACCTGGTATTCCCAGGCGGTCTCCCATCCAAGTACTAACCAGGCCCGACCCTGCTTAGCTTCCGAGATCAGACGAGATCGGGCGTACCCAGGCTGGTATGGCCGTAAGCGAGAAACAATCTCTTGCTACAACATATATAGTCAAAGTGAGTGTGATAAACAGACATTGCATTTTCACCAATTAGATAAGCAGCTTGAACTTTGTGTCACTGAAAAAGTAGAAGAAATTACAAACACTGTTCCCATCACTTTTTACCACAGGTAGTTGGATAAAATACAAACTTTATTTCCTTTCATCATTTGAACAGGGCAAAGGAGCACAAAGCACACACAAGCTGCATTCAGCAACAATATTCTTGTTTGTCTTATAAATACAAGGCAGATGCTAATTGAAAACACAAGGAAATTTGATCCTATTAAAAAGGCAGGAAGCTGCATTTAGTCAATTCATCATTAAATGCTTACTACAAGGCAGTGTTGCTGATGAAATAGTGCAGGGGCACACCCTCGTGGACAAAATGCTTACAGCACCTGGTATTCCCAGGCGGTCTCCCATCCAAGTACTAACCAGGCCCGACCCTGCTTAGCTTCCGAGATCAGACGAGATCGGGCGTACCCAGGCTGGTATGGCCGTAAGCGAGAAACAATCTCTTGCTACAACATATATAGTCAAAGTGAGTCTGATAAAACAGACATTTAGTCAATTCATCATTAAATGCTTAATACAAGGCAGTGTTGCTGATGAAATAGTGCAAGAGCACACCCTCGTGGACAAAATGCTTACAGCACCTGGTATTCCCAGGCGGTCTCCCATCCAAGTACTAACCAGGCCCGACCCTGCTTAGCTTCCGAGATCAGACGAGATCGGGCGTACCCAGGCTGGTATGGCCGTAAGCGAGAAACAATCTCTTGCTACAACATATATAGTCAAAGTGAGTGTGATAAACAGACATTGCATTTTCACCAATTAGATAAGCAGCTTGAACTTTGTGTCACTGAAAAAGTAGAAGAAATTACAAACACTGTTCCCATCACTTTTTAGCACAGGTAGTTGGATAAAATACAAACTTTATTTCCTTTCATCATTTGAACAGGGCAAAGGAGCACAAAGCACACACAAGCTGCATTCAGCAACAATATTCTTGTTTGTCTTATAAATACAAGGCAGATGCTAATTGAAAACACAAGGAAATTTGATCCTATTAAAAAGGCAGGAAGCTGCATTTAGTCAATTCATCATTAAATGCTTACTACAAGGCAGTGTTGCTGATGAAATAGTGCAGGGGCACACCCTCGTGGACAAAATGCTTACAGCACCTGGTATTCCCAGGCGGTCTCCCATCCAAGTACTAACCAGGCCCGACCCTGCTTAGCTTCCGAGATCAGACGAGATCGGGCGTACCCAGGCTGGTATGGCCGTAAGCGAGAAACAATCTCTTGCTACAACATATATAGTCAAAGTGAGTCTGATAAAACAGACATTTAGTCAATTCATCATTAAATGCTTAATACAAGGCAGTGTTGCTGATGAAATAGTGCAAGAGCACACCCTCGTGGACAAAATGGTTACAGCACCTGGTATTCCCAGGCGGTCTCCCATCCAAGTACTAACCAGGCCCGACCCTGCTTAGCTTCCGAGATCAGACGAGATCGGGCGTACCCAGGCTGGTATGGCCGTAAGCGAGAAACAATCTCTTGCTACAACATATATAGTCAAAGTGAGTGTGATAAACAGACATTGCATTTTCACCAATTAGATAAGCAGCTTGAACTTTGTGTCACTGAAAAAGTAGAAGAAATTACAAACACTGTTCCCATCACTTTTTACCACAGGTAGTTGGATAAAATACAAACTTTATTTCCTTTCATCATTTGAACAGGGCAAAGGAGCACAAAGCACACACAAGCTGCATTCAGCAACAATATTCTTGTTTGTCTTATAAATACAAGGCAGATGCTAATTGAAAACACAAGGAAATTTGATCCTATTAAAAAGGCAGGAAGCTGCATTTAGTCAATTCATCATTAAATGCTTACTACAAGGCAGTGTTGCTGATGAAATAGTGCAGGGGCACACCCTCGTGGACAAAATGCTTACAGCACCTGGTATTCCCAGGCGGTCTCCCATCCAAGTACTAACCAGGCCCGACCCTGCTTAGCTTCCGAGATCAGACGAGATCGGGCGTACCCAGGCTGGTATGGCCGTAAGCGAGAAACAATCTCTTGCTACAACATATATAGTCAAAGTGAGTCTGATAAAACAGACATTTAGTCAATTCATCATTAAATGCTTAATACAAGGCAGTGTTGCTGATGAAATAGTGCAAGAGCACACCCTCGTGGACAAAATGCTTACAGCACCTGGTATTCCCAGGCGGTCTCCCATCCAAGTACTAACCAGGCCCGACCCTGCTTAGCTTCCGAGATCAGACGAGATCGGGCGTACCCAGGCTGGTATGGCCGTAAGCGAGAAACAATCTCTTGCTACAACATATATAGTCAAAGTGAGTCTGATAAAACAGACATTTAGTCAATTCATCATTAAATGCTTAATACAAGGCAGTGTTGCTGATGAAATAGTGCAAGAGCACACCCTCGTGGACAAAATGCTTACAGCACCTGGTATTCCCAGGCGGTCTCCCATCCAAGTACTAACCAGGCCCGACCCTGCTTAGCTTCCGAGATCAGACGAGATCGGGCGTACCCAGGCTGGTATGGCCGTAAGCGAGAAACAATCTCTTGCTACAACATATATAGTCAAAGTGAGTGTGATAAACAGACATTGCATTTTCACCAATTAGATAAGCAGCTTGAACTTTGTGTCACTGAAAAAGTAGAAGAAATTACAAACACTGTTCCCATCACTTTTTACCACAGGTAGTTGGATAAAATACAAACTTTATTTCCTTTCATCATTTGAACAGGGCAAAGGAGCACAAAGCACACACAAGCTGCATTCAGCAACAATATTCTTGTTTGTCTTATAAATACAAGGCAGATGCTAATTGAAAACACAAGGAAATTTGATCCTATTAAAAAGGCAGGAAGCTGCATTTAGTCAATTCATCATTAAATGCTTACTACAAGGCAGTGTTGCTGATGAAATAGTGCAGGGGCACACCCTCGTGGACAAAATGCTTACAGCACCTGGTATTCCCAGGCGGTCTCCCATCCAAGTACTAACCAGGCCCGACCCTGCTTAGCTTCCGAGATCAGACGAGATCGGGCGTACCCAGGCTGGTATGGCCGTAAGCGAGAAACAATCTCTTGCTACAACATATATAGTCAAAGTGAGTCTGATAAAACAGACATTTAGTCAATTCATCATTAAATGCTTAATACAAGGCAGTGTTGCTGATGAAATAGTGCAAGAGCACACCCTCGTGGACAAAATGCTTACAGCACCTGGTATTCCCAGGCGGTCTCCCATCCAAGTACTAACCAGGCCCGACCCTGCTTAGCTTCCGAGATCAGACGAGATCGGGCGTACCCAGGCTGGTATGGCCGTAAGCGAGAAACAATCTCTTGCTACAACATATATAGTCAAAGTGAGTGTGATAAACAGACATTGCATTTTCACCAATTAGATAAGCAGCTTGAACTTTGTGTCACTGAAAAAGTAGAAGAAATTACAAACACTGTTCCCATCACTTTTTAGCACAGGTAGTTGGATAAAATACAAACTTTATTTCCTTTCATCATTTGAACAGGGCAAAGGAGCACAAAGCACACACAAGCTGCATTCAGCAACAATATTCTTGTTTGTCTTATAAATACAAGGCAGATGCTAATTGAAAACACAAGGAAATTTGATCCTATTAAAAAGGCAGGAAGCTGCATTTAGTCAATTCATCATTAAATGCTTACTACAAGGCAGTGTTGCTGATGAAATAGTGCAGGGGCACACCCTCGTGGACAAAATGCTTACAGCACCTGGTATTCCCAGGCGGTCTCCCATCCAAGTACTAACCAGGCCCGACCCTGCTTAGCTTCCGAGATCAGACGAGATCGGGCGTACCCAGGCTGGTATGGCCGTAAGCGAGAAACAATCTCTTGCTACAACATATATAGTCAAAGTGAGTCTGATAAAACAGACATTTAGTCAATTCATCATTAAATGCTTAATACAAGGCAGTGTTGCTGATGAAATAGTGCAAGAGCACACCCTCGTGGACAAAATGGTTACAGCACCTGGTATTCCCAGGCGGTCTCCCATCCAAGTACTAACCAGGCCCGACCCTGCTTAGCTTCCGAGATCAGACGAGATCGGGCGTACCCAGGCTGGTATGGCCGTAAGCGAGAAACAATCTCTTGCTACAACATATATAGTCAAAGTGAGTGTGATAAACAGACATTGCATTTTCACCAATTAGATAAGCAGCTTGAACTTTGTGTCACTGAAAAAGTAGAAGAAATTACAAACACTGTTCCCATCACTTTTTACCACAGGTAGTTGGATAAAATACAAACTTTATTTCCTTTCATCATTTGAACAGGGCAAAGGAGCACAAAGCACACACAAGCTGCATTCAGCAACAATATTCTTGTTTGTCTTATAAATACAAGGCAGATGCTAATTGAAAACACAAGGAAATTTGATCCTATTAAAAAGGCAGGAAGCTGCATTTAGTCAATTCATCATTAAATGCTTACTACAAGGCAGTGTTGCTGATGAAATAGTGCAGGGGCACACCCTCGTGGACAAAATGCTTACAGCACCTGGTATTCCCAGGCGGTCTCCCATCCAAGTACTAACCAGGCCCGACCCTGCTTAGCTTCCGAGATCAGACGAGATCGGGCGTACCCAGGCTGGTATGGCCGTAAGCGAGAAACAATCTCTTGCTACAACATATATAGTCAAAGTGAGTCTGATAAAACAGACATTTAGTCAATTCATCATTAAATGCTTAATACAAGGCAGTGTTGCTGATGAAATAGTGCAAGAGCACACCCTCGTGGACAAAATGCTTACAGCACCTGGTATTCCCAGGCGGTCTCCCATCCAAGTACTAACCAGGCCCGACCCTGCTTAGCTTCCGAGATCAGACGAGATCGGGCGTACCCAGGCTGGTATGGCCGTAAGCGAGAAACAATCTCTTGCTACAACATATATAGTCAAAGTGAGTGTGATAAACAGACATTGCATTTTCACCAATTAGATAAGCAGCTTGAACTTTGTGTCACTGAAAAAGTAGAAGAAATTACAAACACTGTTCCCATCACTTTTTACCACAGGTAGTTGGATAAAATACAAACTTTATTTCCTTTCATCATTTGAACAGGGCAAAGGAGCACAAAGCACACACAAGCTGCATTCAGCAACAATATTCTTGTTTGTCTTATAAATACAAGGCAGATGCTAATTGAAAACACAAGGAAATTTGATCCTATTAAAAAGGCAGGAAGCTGCATTTAGTCAATTCATCATTAAATGCTTACTACAAGGCAGTGTTGCTGATGAAATAGTGCAGGGGCACACCCTCGTGGACAAAATGCTTACAGCACCTGGTATTCCCAGGCGGTCTCCCATCCAAGTACTAACCAGGCCCGACCCTGCTTAGCTTCCGAGATCAGACGAGATCGGGCGTACCCAGGCTGGTATGGCCGTAAGCGAGAAACAATCTCTTGCTACAACATATATAGTCAAAGTGAGTCTGATAAAACAGACATTTAGTCAATTCATCATTAAATGCTTAATACAAGGCAGTGTTGCTGATGAAATAGTGCAAGAGCACACCCTCGTGGACAAAATGCTTACAGCACCTGGTATTCCCAGGCGGTCTCCCATCCAAGTACTAACCAGGCCCGACCCTGCTTAGCTTCCGAGATCAGACGAGATCGGGCGTACCCAGGCTGGTATGGCCGTAAGCGAGAAACAATCTCTTGCTACAACATATATAGTCAAAGTGAGTGTGATAAACAGACATTGCATTTTCACCAATTAGATAAGCAGCTTGAACTTTGTGTCACTGAAAAAGTAGAAGAAATTACAAACACTGTTCCCATCACTTTTTAGCACAGGTAGTTGGATAAAATACAAACTTTATTTCCTTTCATCATTTGAACAGGGCAAAGGAGCACAAAGCACACACAAGCTGCATTCAGCAACAATATTCTTGTTTGTCTTATAAATACAAGGCAGATGCTAATTGAAAACACAAGGAAATTTGATCCTATTAAAAAGGCAGGAAGCTGCATTTAGTCAATTCATCATTAAATGCTTACTACAAGGCAGTGTTGCTGATGAAATAGTGCAGGGGCACACCCTCGTGGACAAAATGCTTACAGCACCTGGTATTCCCAGGCGGTCTCCCATCCAAGTACTAACCAGGCCCGACCCTGCTTAGCTTCCGAGATCAGACGAGATCGGGCGTACCCAGGCTGGTATGGCCGTAAGCGAGAAACAATCTCTTGCTACAACATATATAGTCAAAGTGAGTCTGATAAAACAGACATTTAGTCAATTCATCATTAAATGCTTAATACAAGGCAGTGTTGCTGATGAAATAGTGCAAGAGCACACCCTCGTGGACAAAATGGTTACAGCACCTGGTATTCCCAGGCGGTCTCCCATCCAAGTACTAACCAGGCCCGACCCTGCTTAGCTTCCGAGATCAGACGAGATCGGGCGTACCCAGGCTGGTATGGCCGTAAGCGAGAAACAATCTCTTGCTACAACATATATAGTCAAAGTGAGTGTGATAAACAGACATTGCATTTTCACCAATTAGATAAGCAGCTTGAACTTTGTGTCACTGAAAAAGTAGAAGAAATTACAAACACTGTTCCCATCACTTTTTACCACAGGTAGTTGGATAAAATACAAACTTTATTTCCTTTCATCATTTGAACAGGGCAAAGGAGCACAAAGCACACACAAGCTGCATTCAGCAACAATATTCTTGTTTGTCTTATAAATACAAGGCAGATGCTAATTGAAAACACAAGGAAATTTGATCCTATTAAAAAGGCAGGAAGCTGCATTTAGTCAATTCATCATTAAATGCTTACTACAAGGCAGTGTTGCTGATGAAATAGTGCAGGGGCACACCCTCGTGGACAAAATGCTTACAGCACCTGGTATTCCCAGGCGGTCTCCCATCCAAGTACTAACCAGGCCCGACCCTGCTTAGCTTCCGAGATCAGACGAGATCGGGCGTACCCAGGCTGGTATGGCCGTAAGCGAGAAACAATCTCTTGCTACAACATATATAGTCAAAGTGAGTCTGATAAAACAGACATTTAGTCAATTCATCATTAAATGCTTAATACAAGGCAGTGTTGCTGATGAAATAGTGCAAGAGCACACCCTCGTGGACAAAATGCTTACAGCACCTGGTATTCCCAGGCGGTCTCCCATCCAAGTACTAACCAGGCCCGACCCTGCTTAGCTTCCGAGATCAGACGAGATCGGGCGTACCCAGGCTGGTATGGCCGTAAGCGAGAAACAATCTCTTGCTACAACATATATAGTCAAAGTGAGTGTGATAAACAGACATTGCATTTTCACCAATTAGATAAGCAGCTTGAACTTTGTGTCACTGAAAAAGTAGAAGAAATTACAAACACTGTTCCCATCACTTTTTACCACAGGTAGTTGGATAAAATACAAACTTTATTTCCTTTCATCATTTGAACAGGGCAAAGGAGCACAAAGCACACACAAGCTGCATTCAGCAACAATATTCTTGTTTGTCTTATAAATACAAGGCAGATGCTAATTGAAAACACAAGGAAATTTGATCCTATTAAAAAGGCAGGAAGCTGCATTTAGTCAATTCATCATTAAATGCTTACTACAAGGCAGTGTTGCTGATGAAATAGTGCAGGGGCACACCCTCGTGGACAAAATGCTTACAGCACCTGGTATTCCCAGGCGGTCTCCCATCCAAGTACTAACCAGGCCCGACCCTGCTTAGCTTCCGAGATCAGACGAGATCGGGCGTACCCAGGCTGGTATGGCCGTAAGCGAGAAACAATCTCTTGCTACAACATATATAGTCAAAGTGAGTCTGATAAAACAGACATTTAGTCAATTCATCATTAAATGCTTAATACAAGGCAGTGTTGCTGATGAAATAGTGCAAGAGCACACCCTCGTGGACAAAATGCTTACAGCACCTGGTATTCCCA
>NW_027675346.1:645000-675000 GCF_965601325.2 Salmo salar | reverse complement strand
TCTTATAAATACAAGGCAGATGCTAATTGAAAACACAAGGAAATTTGATCCTATTAAAAAGGCAGGAAGCTGCATTTAGTCAATTCATCATTAAATGCTTACTACAAGGCAGTGTTGCTGATGAAATAGTGCAGGGGCACACCCTCGTGGACAAAATGCTTACAGCACCTGGTATTCCCAGGCGGTCTCCCATCCAAGTACTAACCAGGCCCGACCCTGCTTAGCTTCCGAGATCAGACGAGATCGGGCGTACCCAGGCTGGTATGGCCGTAAGCGAGAAACAATCTCTTGCTACAACATATATAGTCAAAGTGAGTCTGATAAAACAGACATTTAGTCAATTCATCATTAAATGCTTAATACAAGGCAGTGTTGCTGATGAAATAGTGCAAGAGCACACCCTCGTGGACAAAATGCTTACAGCACCTGGTATTCCCAGGCGGTCTCCCATCCAAGTACTAACCAGGCCCGACCCTGCTTAGCTTCCGAGATCAGACGAGATCGGGCGTACCCAGGCTGGTATGGCCGTAAGCGAGAAACAATCTCTTGCTACAACATATATAGTCAAAGTGAGTGTGATAAACAGACATTGCATTTTCACCAATTAGATAAGCAGCTTGAACTTTGTGTCACTGAAAAAGTAGAAGAAATTACAAACACTGTTCCCATCACTTTTTACCACAGGTAGTTGGATAAAATACAAACTTTATTTCCTTTCATCATTTGAACAGGGCAAAGGAGCACAAAGCACACACAAGCTGCATTCAGCAACAATATTCTTGTTTGTCTTATAAATACAAGGCAGATGCTAATTGAAAACACAAGGAAATTTGATCCTATTAAAAAGGCAGGAAGCTGCATTTAGTCAATTCATCATTAAATGCTTACTACAAGGCAGTGTTGCTGATGAAATAGTGCAGGGGCACACCCTCGTGGACAAAATGCTTACAGCACCTGGTATTCCCAGGCGGTCTCCCATCCAAGTACTAACCAGGCCCGACCCTGCTTAGCTTCCGAGATCAGACGAGATCGGGCGTACCCAGGCTGGTATGGCCGTAAGCGAGAAACAATCTCTTGCTACAACATATATAGTCAAAGTGAGTCTGATAAAACAGACATTTAGTCAATTCATCATTAAATGCTTAATACAAGGCAGTGTTGCTGATGAAATAGTGCAAGAGCACACCCTCGTGGACAAAATGCTTACAGCACCTGGTATTCCCAGGCGGTCTCCCATCCAAGTACTAACCAGGCCCGACCCTGCCTAGCTTCCGAGATCAGACGAGATCGGGCGTACCCAGGCTGGTATGGCCGTAAGCGAGAAACAATCTCTTGCGACAACATATATAGTCAAAGTGAGTGTGATAAACAGACATTGCATTTTCACCAATTAGATAAGCAGCTTGAACTTTGTGTCACTGAAAAAGTAGAAGAAATTACAAACACTGTTCCCATCACTTTTTACCACAGGTAGTTGGATAAAATACAAACTTTATTTCCTTTCATCATTTGAACAGGGCAAAGGAGCACAAAGCACACACAAGCTGCATTCAGCAACAATATTCTTGTTTGTCTTATAAATACAAGGCAGATGCTAATTGAAAACACAAGGAAATTTGATCCTATTAAAAAGGCAGGAAGCTGCATTTAGTCAATTCATCATTAAATGCTTACTACAAGGCAGTGTTGCTGATGAAATAGTGCAGGGGCACACCCTCGTGGACAAAATGCTTACAGCACCTGGTATTCCCAGGCGGTCTCCCATCCAAGTAGTAACCAGGCCCGACCCTGCTTAGCTTCCGAGATCAGACGAGATCGGGCGTACCCAGGCTGGTATGGCCGTAAGCGAGAAACAATCTCTTGCTACAACATATATAGTCAAAGTGAGTCTGATAAAACAGACATTTAGTCAATTCATCATTAAATGCTTAATACAAGGCAGTGTTGCTGATGAAATAGTGCAAGAGCACACCCTCGTGGACAAAATGCTTACAGCACCTGGTATTCCCAGGCGGTCTCCCATCCAAGTACTAACCAGGCCCGACCCTGCCTAGCTTCCGAGATCAGACGAGATCGGGCGTACCCAGGCTGGTATGGCCGTAAGCGAGAAACAATCTCTTGCTACAACATATATAGTCAAAGTGAGTGTGATAAACAGACATTGCATTTTCACCAATTAGATAAGCAGCTTGAACTTTGTGTCACTGAAAAAGTAGAAGAAATTACAAACACTGTTCCCATCACTTTTTAGCACAGGTAGTTGGATAAAATACAAACTTTATTTCCTTTCATCATTTGAACAGGGCAAAGGAGCACAAAGCACACACAAGCTGCATTCAGCAACAATATTCTTGTTTGTCTTATAAATACAAGGCAGATGCTAATTGAAAACACAAGGAAATTTGATCCTATTAAAAAGGCAGGAAGCTGCATTTAGTCAATTCATCATTAAATGCTTACTACAAGGCAGTGTTGCTGATGAAATAGTGCAGGGGCACACCCTCGTGGACAAAATGCTTACAGCACCTGGTATTCCCAGGCGGTCTCCCATCCAAGTACTAACCAGGCCCGACCCTGCCTAGCTTCCGAGATCAGACGAGATCGGGCGTACCCAGGCTGGTATGGCCGTAAGCGAGAAACAATCTCTTGCTACAACATATATAGTCAAAGTGAGTGTGATAAACAGACATTGCATTTTCACCAATTAGATAAGCAGCTTGAACTTTGTGTCACTGAAAAAGTAGAAGAAATTACAAACACTGTTCCCATCACTTTTTAGCACAGGTAGTTGGATAAAATACAAACTTTATTTCCTTTCATCATTTGAACAGGGCAAAGGAGCACAAAGCACACACAAGCTGCATTCAGCAACAATATTCTTGTTTGTCTTATAAATACAAGGCAGATGCTAATTGAAAACACAAGGAAATTTGATCCTATTAAAAAGGCAGGAAGCTGCATTTAGTCAATTCATCATTAAATGCTTACTACAAGGCAGTGTTGCTGATGAAATAGTGCAGGGGCACACCCTCGTGGACAAAATGCTTACAGCACCTGGTATTCCCAGGCGGTCTCCCATCCAAGTACTAACCAGGCCCGACCCTGCCTAGCTTCCGAGATCAGACGAGATCGGGCGTACCCAGGCTGGTATGGCCGTAAGCGAGAAACAATCTCTTGCTACAACATATATAGTCAAAGTGAGTGTGATAAACAGACATTGCATTTTCACCAATTAGATAAGCAGCTTGAACTTTGTGTCACTGAAAAAGTAGAAGAAATTACAAACACTGTTCCCATCACTTTTTAGCACAGGTAGTTGGATAAAATACAAACTTTATTTCCTTTCATCATTTGAACAGGGCAAAGGAGCACAAAGCACACACAAGCTGCATTCAGCAACAATATTCTTGTTTGTCTTATAAATACAAGGCAGATGCTAATTGAAAACACAAGGAAATTTGATCCTATTAAAAAGGCAGGAAGCTGCATTTAGTCAATTCATCATTAAATGCTTACTACAAGGCAGTGTTGCTGATGAAATAGTGCAGGGGCACACCCTCGTGGACAAAATGCTTACAGCACCTGGTATTCCCAGGCGGTCTCCCATCCAAGTACTAACCAGGCCCGACCCTGCTTAGCTTCCGAGATCAGACGAGATCGGGCGTACCCAGGCTGGTATGGCCGTAAGCGAGAAACAATCTCTTGCTACAACATATATAGTCAAAGTGAGTCTGATAAAACAGACATTTAGTCAATTCATCATTAAATGCTTAATACAAGGCAGTGTTGCTGATGAAATAGTGCAAGAGCACACCCTCGTGGACAAAATGCTTACAGCACCTGGTATTCCCAGGCGGTCTCCCATCCAAGTACTAACCAGGCCCGACCCTGCTTAGCTTCCGAGATCAGACGAGATCGGGCGTACCCAGGCTGGTATGGCCGTAAGCGAGAAACAATCTCTTGCTACAACATATATAGTCAAAGTGAGTCTGATAAAACAGACATTTAGTCAATTCATCATTAAATGCTTAATACAAGGCAGTGTTGCTGATGAAATAGTGCAAGAGCACACCCTCGTGGACAAAATGCTTACAGCACCTGGTATTCCCAGGCGGTCTCCCATCCAAGTACTAACCAGGCCAGACCCTGCTTAGCTTCCGAGATCAGACGAGATCGGGCGTACCCAGGCTGGTATGGCCGTATGCGAGAAACAATCTCTTGCTACAACATATATAGTCAAAGTGAGTGTGATAAACAGACATTGCATTTTCACCAATTAGATAAGCAGCTTGAACTTTGTGTCACTGAAAAAGTAGAAGAAATTACAAACACTGTTCCCATCACTTTTTAGCACAGGTAGTTGGATAAAATACAAACTTTATTTCCTTTCATCATTTGAACAGGGCAAAGGAGCACAAAGCACACACAAGCTGCATTCAGCAACAATATTCTTGTTTGTCTTATAAATACAAGGCAGATGCTAATTGAAAACACAAGGAAATTTGATCCTATTAAAAAGGCAGGAAGCTGCATTTAGTCAATTCATCATTAAATGCTTACTACAAGGCAGTGTTGCTGATGAAATAGTGCAGGGGCACACCCTCGTGGACAAAATGCTTACAGCACCTGGTATTCCCAGGCGGTCTCCCATCCAAGTACTAACCAGGCCCGACCCTGCTTAGCTTCCGAGATCAGACGAGATCGGGCGTACCCAGGCTGGTATGGCCGTAAGCGAGAAACAATCTCTTGCTACAACATATATAGTCAAAGTGAGTCTGATAAAACAGACATTTAGTCAATTCATCATTAAATGCTTAATACAAGGCAGTGTTGCTGATGAAATAGTGCAAGAGCACACCCTCGTGGACAAAATGCTTACAGCACCTGGTATTCCCAGGCGGTCTCCCATCCAAGTACTAACCAGGCCCGACCCTGCTTAGCTTCCGAGATCAGACGAGATCGGGCGTACCCAGGCTGGTATGGCCGTAAGCGAGAAACAATCTCTTGCTACAACATATATAGTCAAAGTGAGTGTGATAAACAGACATTGCATTTTCACCAATTAGATAAGCAGCTTGAACTTTGTGTCACTGAAAAAGTAGAAGAAATTACAAACACTGTTCCCATCACTTTTTAGCACAGGTAGTTGGATAAAATACAAACTTTATTTCCTTTCATCATTTGAACAGGGCAAAGGAGCACAAAGCACACACAAGCTGCATTCAGCAACAATATTCTTGTTTGTCTTATAAATACAAGGCAGATGCTAATTGAAAACACAAGGAAATTTGATCCTATTAAAAAGGCAGGAAGCTGCATTTAGTCAATTCATCATTAAATGCTTACTACAAGGCAGTGTTGCTGATGAAATAGTGCAGGGGCACACCCTCGTGGACAAAATGCTTACAGCACCTGGTATTCCCAGGCGGTCTCCCATCCAAGTACTAACCAGGCCCGACCCTGCTTAGCTTCCGAGATCAGACGAGATCGGGCGTACCCAGGCTGGTATGGCCGTAAGCGAGAAACAATCTCTTGCTACAACATATATAGTCAAAGTGAGTCTGATAAAACAGACATTTAGTCAATTCATCATTAAATGCTTAATACAAGGCAGTGTTGCTGATGAAATAGTGCAAGAGCACACCCTCGTGGACAAAATGCTTACAGCACCTGGTATTCCCAGGCGGTCTCCCATCCAAGTACTAACCAGGCCCGACCCTGCTTAGCTTCCGAGATCAGACGAGATCGGGCGTACCCAGGCTGGTATGGCCGTAAGCGAGAAACAATCTCTTGCTACAACATATATAGTCAAAGTGAGTGTGATAAACAGACATTGCATTTTCACCAATTAGATAAGCAGCTTGAACTTTGTGTCACTGAAAAAGTAGAAGAAATTACAAACACTGTTCCCATCACTTTTTAGCACAGGTAGTTGGATAAAATACAAACTTTATTTCCTTTCATCATTTGAACAGGGCAAAGGAGCACAAAGCACACACAAGCTGCATTCAGCAACAATATTCTTGTTTGTCTTATAAATACAAGGCAGATGCTAATTGAAAACACAAGGAAATTTGATCCTATTAAAAAGGCAGGAAGCTGCATTTAGTCAATTCATCATTAAATGCTTACTACAAGGCAGTGTTGCTGATGAAATAGTGCAGGGGCACACCCTCGTGGACAAAATGCTTACAGCACCTGGTATTCACAGGCGGTCTCCCATCCAAGTACTAACCAGGCCCGACCCTGCTTAGCTTCCGAGATCAGACGAGATCGGGCGTACCCAGGCTGGTATGGCCGTAAGCGAGAAACAATCTCTTGCTACAACATATATAGTCAAAGTGAGTCTGATAAAACAGACATTTAGTCAATTCATCATTAAATGCTTAATACAAGCCAGTGTTGCTGATGAAATAGTGCAAGAGCACACCCTCGTGGACAAAATGCTTACAGCACCTGGTATTCCCAGGCGGTCTCCCATCCAAGTACTAACCAGGCCCGACCCTGCTTAGCTTCCGAGATCAGACGAGATCGGGCGTACCCAGGCTGGTATGGCCGTAAGCGAGAAACAATCTCTTGCTACAACATATATAGTCAAAGTGAGTGTGATAAACAGACATTGCATTTTCACCAATTAGATAAGCAGCTTGAACTTTGTGTCACTGAAAAAGTAGAAGAAATTACAAACACTGTTCCCATCACTTTTTACCACAGGTAGTTGGATAAAATACAAACTTTATTTCCTTTCATCATTTGAACAGGGCAAAGGAGCACAAAGCACACACAAGCTGCATTCAGCAACAATATTCTTGTTTGTCTTATAAATACAAGGCAGATGCTAATTGAAAACACAAGGAAATTTGATCCTATTAAAAAGGCAGGAAGCTGCATTTAGTCAATTCATCATTAAATGCTTACTACAAGGCAGTGTTGCTGATGAAATAGTGCAGGGGCACACCCTCGTGGACAAAATGCTTACAGCACCTGGTATTCCCAGGCGGTCTCCCATCCAAGTACTAACCAGGCCCGACCCTGCTTAGCTTCCGAGATCAGACGAGATCGGGCGTACCCAGGCTGGTATGGCCGTAAGCGAGAAACAATCTCTTGCTACAACATATATAGTCAAAGTGAGTCTGATAAAACAGACATTTAGTCAATTCATCATTAAATGCTTAATACAAGGCAGTGTTGCTGATGAAATAGTGCAAGAGCACACCCTCGTGGACAAAATGCTTACAGCACCTGGTATTCCCAGGCGGTCTCCCATCCAAGTACTAACCAGGCCCGACCCTGCTTAGCTTCCGAGATCAGACGAGATCGGGCGTACCCAGGCTGGTATGGCCGTAAGCGAGAAACAATCTCTTGCTACAACATATATAGTCAAAGTGAGTGTGATAAACAGACATTGCATTTTCACCAATTAGATAAGCAGCTTGAACTTTGTGTCACTGAAAAAGTAGAAGAAATTACAAACACTGTTCCCATCACTTTTTAGCACAGGTAGTTGGATAAAATACAAACTTTATTTCCTTTCATCATTTGAACAGGGCAAAGGAGCACAAAGCACACACAAGCTGCATTCAGCAACAATATTCTTGTTTGTCTTATAAATACAAGGCAGATGCTAATTGAAAACACAAGGAAATTTGATCCTATTAAAAAGGCAGGAAGCTGCATTTAGTCAATTCATCATTAAATGCTTACTACAAGGCAGTGTTGCTGATGAAATAGTGCAGGGGCACACCCTCGTGGACAAAATGCTTACAGCACCTGGTATTCACAGGCGGTCTCCCATCCAAGTACTAACCAGGCCCGACCCTGCTTAGCTTCCGAGATCAGACGAGATCGGGCGTACCCAGGCTGGTATGGCCGTAAGCGAGAAACAATCTCTTGCTACAACATATATAGTCAAAGTGAGTCTGATAAAACAGACATTTAGTCAATTCATCATTAAATGCTTAATACAAGCCAGTGTTGCTGATGAAATAGTGCAAGAGCACACCCTCGTGGACAAAATGCTTACAGCACCTGGTATTCCCAGGCGGTCTCCCATCCAAGTACTAACCAGGCCCGACCCTGCTTAGCTTCCGAGATCAGACGAGATCGGGCGTACCCAGGCTGGTATGGCCGTAAGCGAGAAACAATCTCTTGCTACAACATATATAGTCAAAGTGAGTCTGATAAAACAGACATTTAGTCAATTCATCATTAAATGCTTAATACAAGGCAGTGTTGCTGATGAAATAGTGCAAGAGCACAACCTCGTGGACAAAATGCTTACAGCACCTGGTATTCCCAGGCGGTCTCCCATCCAAGTACTAACCAGGCCCGACCCTGCTTAGCTTCCGAGATCAGACGAGATCGGGCGTACCCAGGCTGGTATGGCCGTAAGCGAGAAACAATCTCTTGCTACAACATATATAGTCAAAGTGAGTCTGATAAAACAGACATTTAGTCAATTCATCATTAAATGCTTAATACAAGGCAGTGTTGCTGATGAAATAGTGCAAGAGCACACCCTCGTGGACAAAATGCTTACAGCACCTGGTATTCCCAGGCGGTCTCCCATCCAAGTACTAACCAGGCCAGACCCTGCTTAGCTTCCGAGATCAGACGAGATCGGGCGTACCCAGGCTGGTATGGCCGTAAGCGAGAAACAATCTCTTGCTACAACATATATAGTCAAAGTGAGTGTGATAAACAGACATTGCATTTTCACCAATTAGATAAGCAGCTTGAACTTTGTGTCACTGAAAAAGTAGAAGAAATTACAAACACTGTTCCCATCACTTTTTAGCACAGGTAGTTGGATAAAATACAAACTTTATTTCCTTTCATCATTTGAACAGGGCAAAGGAGCACAAAGCACACACAAGCTGCATTCAGCAACAATATTCTTGTTTGTCTTATAAATACAAGGCAGATGCTAATTGAAAACACAAGGAAATTTGATCCTATTAAAAAGGCAGGAAGCTGCATTTAGTCAATTCATCATTAAATGCTTACTACAAGGCAGTGTTGCTGATGAAATAGTGCAGGGGCACACCCTCGTGGACAAAATGCTTACAGCACCTGGTATTCCCAGGCGGTCTCCCATCCAAGTACTAACCAGGCCCGACCCTGCTTAGCTTCCGAGATCAGACGAGATCGGGCGTACCCAGGCTGGTATGGCCGTAAGCGAGAAACAATCTCTTGCTACAACATATATAGTCAAAGTGAGTCTGATAAAACAGACATTTAGTCAATTCATCATTAAATGCTTAATACAAGGCAGTGTTGCTGATGAAATAGTGCAAGAGCACACCCTCGTGGACAAAATGCTTACAGCACCTGGTATTCCCAGGCGGTCTCCCATCCAAGTACTAACCAGGCCCGACCCTGCTTAGCTTCCGAGATCAGACGAGATCGGGCGTACCCAGGCTGGTATGGCCGTAAGCGAGAAACAATCTCTTGCTACAACATATATAGTCAAAGTGAGTGTGATAAACAGACATTGCATTTTCACCAATTAGATAAGCAGCTTGAACTTTGTGTCACTGAAAAAGTAGAAGAAATTACAAACACTGTTCCCATCACTTTTTAGCACAGGTAGTTGGATAAAATACAAACTTTATTTCCTTTCATCATTTGAACAGGGCAAAGGAGCACAAAGCACACACAAGCTGCATTCAGCAACAATATTCTTGTTTGTCTTATAAATACAAGGCAGATGCTAATTGAAAACACAAGGAAATTTGATCCTATTAAAAAGGCAGGAAGCTGCATTTAGTCAATTCATCATTAAATGCTTACTACAAGGCAGTGTTGCTGATGAAATAGTGCAGGGGCACACCCTCGTGGACAAAATGCTTACAGCACCTGGTATTCCCAGGCGGTCTCCCATCCAAGTACTAACCAGGCCCGACCCTGCTTAGCTTCCGAGATCAGACGAGATCGGGCGTACCCAGGCTGGTATGGCCGTAAGCGAGAAACAATCTCTTGCTACAACATATATAGTCAAAGTGAGTCTGATAAAACAGACATTTAGTCAATTCATCATTAAATGCTTAATACAAGGCAGTGTTGCTGATGAAATAGTGCAAGAGCACACCCTCGTGGACAAAATGCTTACAGCACCTGGTATTCCCAGGCGGTCTCCCATCCAAGTACTAACCAGGCCCGACCCTGCTTAGCTTCCGAGATCAGACGAGATCGGGCGTACCCAGGCTGGTATGGCCGTAAGCGAGAAACAATCTCTTGCTACAACATATATAGTCAAAGTGAGTGTGATAAACAGACATTGCATTTTCACCAATTAGATAAGCAGCTTGAACTTTGTGTCACTGAAAAAGTAGAAGAAATTACAAACACTGTTCCCATCACTTTTTAGCACAGGTAGTTGGATAAAATACAAACTTTATTTCCTTTCATCATTTGAACAGGGCAAAGGAGCACAAAGCACACACAAGCTGCATTCAGCAACAATATTCTTGTTTGTCTTATAAATACAAGGCAGATGCTAATTGAAAACACAAGGAAATTTGATCCTATTAAAAAGGCAGGAAGCTGCATTTAGTCAATTCATCATTAAATGCTTACTACAAGGCAGTGTTGCTGATGAAATAGTGCAGGGGCACACCCTCGTGGACAAAATGCTTACAGCACCTGGTATTCACAGGCGGTCTCCCATCCAAGTACTAACCAGGCCCGACCCTGCTTAGCTTCCGAGATCAGACGAGATCGGGCGTACCCAGGCTGGTATGGCCGTAAGCGAGAAACAATCTCTTGCTACAACATATATAGTCAAAGTGAGTCTGATAAAACAGACATTTAGTCAATTCATCATTAAATGCTTAATACAAGCCAGTGTTGCTGATGAAATAGTGCAAGAGCACACCCTCGTGGACAAAATGCTTACAGCACCTGGTATTCCCAGGCGGTCTCCCATCCAAGTACTAACCAGGCCCGACCCTGCTTAGCTTCCGAGATCAGACGAGATCGGGCGTACCCAGGCTGGTATGGCCGTAAGCGAGAAACAATCTCTTGCTACAACATATATAGTCAAAGTGAGTGTGATAAACAGACATTGCATTTTCACCAATTAGATAAGCAGCTTGAACTTTGTGTCACTGAAAAAGTAGAAGAAATTACAAACACTGTTCCCATCACTTTTTACCACAGGTAGTTGGATAAAATACAAACTTTATTTCCTTTCATCATTTGAACAGGGCAAAGGAGCACAAAGCACACACAAGCTGCATTCAGCAACAATATTCTTGTTTGTCTTATAAATACAAGGCAGATGCTAATTGAAAACACAAGGAAATTTGATCCTATTAAAAAGGCAGGAAGCTGCATTTAGTCAATTCATCATTAAATGCTTACTACAAGGCAGTGTTGCTGATGAAATAGTGCAGGGGCACACCCTCGTGGACAAAATGCTTACAGCACCTGGTATTCCCAGGCGGTCTCCCATCCAAGTACTAACCAGGCCCGACCCTGCTTAGCTTCCGAGATCAGACGAGATCGGGCGTACCCAGGCTGGTATGGCCGTAAGCGAGAAACAATCTCTTGCTACAACATATATAGTCAAAGTGAGTCTGATAAAACAGACATTTAGTCAATTCATCATTAAATGCTTAATACAAGGCAGTGTTGCTGATGAAATAGTGCAAGAGCACACCCTCGTGGACAAAATGCTTACAGCACCTGGTATTCCCAGGCGGTCTCCCATCCAAGTACTAACCAGGCCCGACCCTGCTTAGCTTCCGAGATCAGACGAGATCGGGCGTACCCAGGCTGGTATGGCCGTAAGCGAGAAACAATCTCTTGCTACAACATATATAGTCAAAGTGAGTGTGATAAACAGACATTGCATTTTCACCAATTAGATAAGCAGCTTGAACTTTGTGTCACTGAAAAAGTAGAAGAAATTACAAACACTGTTCCCATCACTTTTTAGCACAGGTAGTTGGATAAAATACAAACTTTATTTCCTTTCATCATTTGAACAGGGCAAAGGAGCACAAAGCACACACAAGCTGCATTCAGCAACAATATTCTTGTTTGTCTTATAAATACAAGGCAGATGCTAATTGAAAACACAAGGAAATTTGATCCTATTAAAAAGGCAGGAAGCTGCATTTAGTCAATTCATCATTAAATGCTTACTACAAGGCAGTGTTGCTGATGAAATAGTGCAGGGGCACACCCTCGTGGACAAAATGCTTACAGCACCTGGTATTCACAGGCGGTCTCCCATCCAAGTACTAACCAGGCCCGACCCTGCTTAGCTTCCGAGATCAGACGAGATCGGGCGTACCCAGGCTGGTATGGCCGTAAGCGAGAAACAATCTCTTGCTACAACATATATAGTCAAAGTGAGTCTGATAAAACAGACATTTAGTCAATTCATCATTAAATGCTTAATACAAGCCAGTGTTGCTGATGAAATAGTGCAAGAGCACACCCTCGTGGACAAAATGCTTACAGCACCTGGTATTCCCAGGCGGTCTCCCATCCAAGTACTAACCAGGCCCGACCCTGCTTAGCTTCCGAGATCAGACGAGATCGGGCGTACCCAGGCTGGTATGGCCGTAAGCGAGAAACAATCTCTTGCTACAACATATATAGTCAAAGTGAGTGTGATAAACAGACATTGCATTTTCACCAATTAGATAAGCAGCTTGAACTTTGTGTCACTGAAAAAGTAGAAGAAATTACAAACACTGTTCCCATCACTTTTTACCACAGGTAGTTGGATAAAATACAAACTTTATTTCCTTTCATCATTTGAACAGGGCAAAGGAGCACAAAGCACACACAAGCTGCATTCAGCAACAATATTCTTGTTTGTCTTATAAATACAAGGCAGATGCTAATTGAAAACACAAGGAAATTTGATCCTATTAAAAAGGCAGGAAGCTGCATTTAGTCAATTCATCATTAAATGCTTACTACAAGGCAGTGTTGCTGATGAAATAGTGCAGGGGCACACCCTCGTGGACAAAATGCTTACAGCACCTGGTATTCCCAGGCGGTCTCCCATCCAAGTACTAACCAGGCCCGACCCTGCTTAGCTTCCGAGATCAGACGAGATCGGGCGTACCCAGGCTGGTATGGCCGTAAGCGAGAAACAATCTCTTGCTACAACATATATAGTCAAAGTGAGTCTGATAAAACAGACATTTAGTCAATTCATCATTAAATGCTTAATACAAGGCAGTGTTGCTGATGAAATAGTGCAAGAGCACACCCTCGTGGACAAAATGCTTACAGCACCTGGTATTCCCAGGCGGTCTCCCATCCAAGTACTAACCAGGCCCGACCCTGCTTAGCTTCCGAGATCAGACGAGATCGGGCGTACCCAGGCTGGTATGGCCGTAAGCGAGAAACAATCTCTTGCTACAACATATATAGTCAAAGTGAGTGTGATAAACAGACATTGCATTTTCACCAATTAGATAAGCAGCTTGAACTTTGTGTCACTGAAAAAGTAGAAGAAATTACAAACACTGTTCCCATCACTTTTTAGCACAGGTAGTTGGATAAAATACAAACTTTATTTCCTTTCATCATTTGAACAGGGCAAAGGAGCACAAAGCACACACAAGCTGCATTCAGCAACAATATTCTTGTTTGTCTTATAAATACAAGGCAGATGCTAATTGAAAACACAAGGAAATTTGATCCTATTAAAAAGGCAGGAAGCTGCATTTAGTCAATTCATCATTAAATGCTTACTACAAGGCAGTGTTGCTGATGAAATAGTGCAGGGGCACACCCTCGTGGACAAAATGCTTACAGCACCTGGTATTCACAGGCGGTCTCCCATCCAAGTACTAACCAGGCCCGACCCTGCTTAGCTTCCGAGATCAGACGAGATCGGGCGTACCCAGGCTGGTATGGCCGTAAGCGAGAAACAATCTCTTGCTACAACATATATAGTCAAAGTGAGTCTGATAAAACAGACATTTAGTCAATTCATCATTAAATGCTTAATACAAGCCAGTGTTGCTGATGAAATAGTGCAAGAGCACACCCTCGTGGACAAAATGCTTACAGCACCTGGTATTCCCAGGCGGTCTCCCATCCAAGTACTAACCAGGCCCGACCCTGCTTAGCTTCCGAGATCAGACGAGATCGGGCGTACCCAGGCTGGTATGGCCGTAAGCGAGAAACAATCTCTTGCTACAACATATATAGTCAAAGTGAGTCTGATAAAACAGACATTTAGTCAATTCATCATTAAATGCTTAATACAAGGCAGTGTTGCTGATGAAATAGTGCAAGAGCACACCCTCGTGGACAAAATGCTTACAGCACCTGGTATTCCCAGGCGGTCTCCCATCCAAGTACTAACCAGGCCCGACCCTGCTTAGCTTCCGAGATCAGACGAGATCGGGCGTACCCAGGCTGGTATGGCCGTAAGCGAGAAACAATCTCTTGCTACAACATATATAGTCAAAGTGAGTCTGATAAAACAGACATTTAGTCAATTCATCATTAAATGCTTAATACAAGGCAGTGTTGCTGATGAAATAGTGCAAGAGCACACCCTCGTGGACAAAATGCTTACAGCACCTGGTATTCCCAGGCGGTCTCCCATCCAAGTACTAACCAGGCCAGACCCTGCTTAGCTTCCGAGATCAGACGAGATCGGGCGTACCCAGGCTGGTATGGCCGTAAGCGAGAAACAATCTCTTGCTACAACATATATAGTCAAAGTGAGTGTGATAAACAGACATTGCATTTTCACCAATTAGATAAGCAGCTTGAACTTTGTGTCACTGAAAAAGTAGAAGAAATTACAAACACTGTTCCCATCACTTTTTAGCACAGGTAGTTGGATAAAATACAAACTTTATTTCCTTTCATCATTTGAACAGGGCAAAGGAGCACAAAGCACACACAAGCTGCATTCAGCAACAATATTCTTGTTTGTCTTATAAATACAAGGCAGATGCTAATTGAAAACACAAGGAAATTTGATCCTATTAAAAAGGCAGGAAGCTGCATTTAGTCAATTCATCATTAAATGCTTACTACAAGGCAGTGTTGCTGATGAAATAGTGCAGGGGCACACCCTCGTGGACAAAATGCTTACAGCACCTGGTATTCCCAGGCGGTCTCCCATCCAAGTACTAACCAGGCCCGACCCTGCTTAGCTTCCGAGATCAGACGAGATCGGGCGTACCCAGGCTGGTATGGCCGTAAGCGAGAAACAATCTCTTGCTACAACATATATAGTCAAAGTGAGTCTGATAAAACAGACATTTAGTCAATTCATCATTAAATGCTTAATACAAGGCAGTGTTGCTGATGAAATAGTGCAAGAGCACACCCTCGTGGACAAAATGCTTACAGCACCTGGTATTCCCAGGCGGTCTCCCATCCAAGTACTAACCAGGCCCGACCCTGCTTAGCTTCCGAGATCAGACGAGATCGGGCGTACCCAGGCTGGTATGGCCGTAAGCGAGAAACAATCTCTTGCTACAACATATATAGTCAAAGTGAGTGTGATAAACAGACATTGCATTTTCACCAATTAGATAAGCAGCTTGAACTTTGTGTCACTGAAAAAGTAGAAGAAATTACAAACACTGTTCCCATCACTTTTTAGCACAGGTAGTTGGATAAAATACAAACTTTATTTCCTTTCATCATTTGAACAGGGCAAAGGAGCACAAAGCACACACAAGCTGCATTCAGCAACAATATTCTTGTTTGTCTTATAAATACAAGGCAGATGCTAATTGAAAACACAAGGAAATTTGATCCTATTAAAAAGGCAGGAAGCTGCATTTAGTCAATTCATCATTAAATGCTTACTACAAGGCAGTGTTGCTGATGAAATAGTGCAGGGGCACACCCTCGTGGACAAAATGCTTACAGCACCTGGTATTCCCAGGCGGTCTCCCATCCAAGTACTAACCAGGCCCGACCCTGCTTAGCTTCCGAGATCAGACGAGATCGGGCGTACCCAGGCTGGTATGGCCGTAAGCGAGAAACAATCTCTTGCTACAACATATATAGTCAAAGTGAGTCTGATAAAACAGACATTTAGTCAATTCATCATTAAATGCTTAATACAAGGCAGTGTTGCTGATGAAATAGTGCAAGAGCACACCCTCGTGGACAAAATGCTTACAGCACCTGGTATTCCCAGGCGGTCTCCCATCCAAGTACTAACCAGGCCCGACCCTGCTTAGCTTCCGAGATCAGACGAGATCGGGCGTACCCAGGCTGGTATGGCCGTAAGCGAGAAACAATCTCTTGCTACAACATATATAGTCAAAGTGAGTGTGATAAACAGACATTGCATTTTCACCAATTAGATAAGCAGCTTGAACTTTGTGTCACTGAAAAAGTAGAAGAAATTACAAACACTGTTCCCATCACTTTTTAGCACAGGTAGTTGGATAAAATACAAACTTTATTTCCTTTCATCATTTGAACAGGGCAAAGGAGCACAAAGCACACACAAGCTGCATTCAGCAACAATATTCTTGTTTGTCTTATAAATACAAGGCAGATGCTAATTGAAAACACAAGGAAATTTGATCCTATTAAAAAGGCAGGAAGCTGCATTTAGTCAATTCATCATTAAATGCTTACTACAAGGCAGTGTTGCTGATGAAATAGTGCAGGGGCACACCCTCGTGGACAAAATGCTTACAGCACCTGGTATTCACAGGCGGTCTCCCATCCAAGTACTAACCAGGCCCGACCCTGCTTAGCTTCCGAGATCAGACGAGATCGGGCGTACCCAGGCTGGTATGGCCGTAAGCGAGAAACAATCTCTTGCTACAACATATATAGTCAAAGTGAGTCTGATAAAACAGACATTTAGTCAATTCATCATTAAATGCTTAATACAAGCCAGTGTTGCTGATGAAATAGTGCAAGAGCACACCCTCGTGGACAAAATGCTTACAGCACCTGGTATTCCCAGGCGGTCTCCCATCCAAGTACTAACCAGGCCCGACCCTGCTTAGCTTCCGAGATCAGACGAGATCGGGCGTACCCAGGCTGGTATGGCCGTAAGCGAGAAACAATCTCTTGCTACAACATATATAGTCAAAGTGAGTGTGATAAACAGACATTGCATTTTCACCAATTAGATAAGCAGCTTGAACTTTGTGTCACTGAAAAAGTAGAAGAAATTACAAACACTGTTCCCATCACTTTTTACCACAGGTAGTTGGATAAAATACAAACTTTATTTCCTTTCATCATTTGAACAGGGCAAAGGAGCACAAAGCACACACAAGCTGCATTCAGCAACAATATTCTTGTTTGTCTTATAAATACAAGGCAGATGCTAATTGAAAACACAAGGAAATTTGATCCTATTAAAAAGGCAGGAAGCTGCATTTAGTCAATTCATCATTAAATGCTTAATACAAGGCAGTGTTGCTGATGAAATAGTGCAAGAGCACACCCTCGTGGACAAAATGCTTACAGCACCTGGTATTCCCAGGCGGTCTCCCATCCAAGTACTAACCAGGCCCGACCCTGCTTAGCTTCCGAGATCAGACGAGATCGGGCGTACCCAGGCTGGTATGGCCGTAAGCGAGAAACAATCTCTTGCTACAACATATATAGTCAAAGTGAGTGTGATAAACAGACATTGCATTTTCACCAATTAGATAAGCAGCTTGAACTTTGTGTCACTGAAAAAGTAGAAGAAATTACAAACACTGTTCCCATCACTTTTTACCACAGGTAGTTGGATAAAATACAAACTTTATTTCCTTTCATCATTTGAACAGGGCAAAGGAGCACAAAGCACACACAAGCTGCATTCAGCAACAATATTCTTGTTTGTCTTATAAATACAAGGCAGATGCTAATTGAAAACACAAGGAAATTTGATCCTATTAAAAAGGCAGGAAGCTGCATTTAGTCAATTCATCATTAAATGCTTACTACAAGGCAGTGTTGCTGATGAAATAGTGCAGGGGCACACCCTCGTGGACAAAATGCTTACAGCACCTGGTATTCCCAGGCGGTCTCCCATCCAAGTACTAACCAGGCCCGACCCTGCTTAGCTTCCGAGATCAGACGAGATCGGGCGTACCCAGGCTGGTATGGCCGTAAGCGAGAAACAATCTCTTGCTACAACATATATAGTCAAAGTGAGTCTGATAAAACAGACATTTAGTCAATTCATCATTAAATGCTTAATACAAGGCAGTGTTGCTGATGAAATAGTGCAAGAGCACACCCTCGTGGACAAAATGCTTACAGCACCTGGTATTCCCAGGCGGTCTCCCATCCAAGTACTAACCAGGCCCGACCCTGCTTAGCTTCCGAGATCAGACGAGATCGGGCGTACCCAGGCTGGTATGGCCGTAAGCGAGAAACAATCTCTTGCTACAACATATATAGTCAAAGTGAGTGTGATAAACAGACATTGCATTTTCACCAATTAGATAAGCAGCTTGAACTTTGTGTCACTGAAAAAGTAGAAGAAATTACAAACACTGTTCCCATCACTTTTTACCACAGGTAGTTGGATAAAATACAAACTTTATTTCCTTTCATCATTTGAACAGGGCAAAGGAGCACAAAGCACACACAAGCTGCATTCAGCAACAATATTCTTGTTTGTCTTATAAATACAAGGCAGATGCTAATTGAAAACACAAGGAAATTTGATCCTATTAAAAAGGCAGGAAGCTGCATTTAGTCAATTCATCATTAAATGCTTACTACAAGGCAGTGTTGCTGATGAAATAGTGCAGGGGCACACCCTCGTGGACAAAATGCTTACAGCACCTGGTATTCCCAGGCGGTCTCCCATCCAAGTACTAACCAGGCCCGACCCTGCTTAGCTTCCGAGATCAGACGAGATCGGGCGTACCCAGGCTGGTATGGCCGTAAGCGAGAAACAATCTCTTGCTACAACATATATAGTCAAAGTGAGTGTGATAAACAGACATTGCATTTTCACCAATTAGATAAGCAGCTTGAACTTTGTGTCACTGAAAAAGTAGAAGAAATTACAAACACTGTTCCCATCACTTTTTACCACAGGTAGTTGGATAAAATACAAACTTTATTTCCTTTCATCATTTGAACAGGGCAAAGGAGCACAAAGCACACACAAGCTGCATTCAGCAACAATATTCTTGTTTGTCTTATAAATACAAGGCAGATGCTAATTGAAAACACAAGGAAATTTGATCCTATTAAAAAGGCAGGAAGCTGCATTTAGTCAATTCATCATTAAATGCTTACTACAAGGCAGTGTTGCTGATGAAATAGTGCAGGGGCACACCCTCGTGGACAAAATGCTTACAGCACCTGGTATTCCCAGGCGGTCTCCCATCCAAGTACTAACCAGGCCTGACCCTGCTTAGCTTCCGAGATCAGACGAGATCGGGCGTACCCAGGCTGGTATGGCCGTAAGCGAGAACCAATCTCTTGCTACAACATATATAGTCAAAGTGAGTGTGATAAACAGACATTGCATTTTCACCAATTAGATAAGCAGCTTGAACTTTGTGTCACTGAAAAAGTAGAAGAAATTACAAACACTGTTCCCATCACTTTTTAGCACAGGTAGTTGGATAAAATACAAACTTTATTTCCTTTCATCATTTGAACAGGGCAAAGGAGCACAAAGCACACACAAGCTGCATTCAGCAACAATATTCTTGTTTGTCTTATAAATACAAGGCAGATGCTAATTGAAAACACAAGGAAATTTGATCCTATTAAAAAGGCAGGAAGCTGCATTTAGTCAATTCATCATTAAATGCTTACTACAAGGCAGTGTTGCTGATGAAATAGTGCAGGGGCACACCCTCGTGGACAAAATGCTTACAGCACCTGGTATTCCCAGGCGGTCTCCCATCCAAGTACTAACCAGGCCCGACCCTGCTTAGCTTCCGAGATCAGACGAGATCGGGCGTACCCAGGCTGGTATGGCCGTAAGCGAGAAACAATCTCTTGCTACAACATATATAGTTAAAGTGAGTCTGATAAAACAGACATTTAGTCAATTCATCATTAAATGCTTAATACAAGGCAGTGTTGCTGATGAAATAGTGCAAGAGCACACCCTCGTGGACAAAATGCTTACAGCACCTGGTATTCCCAGGCGGTCTCCCATCCAAGTACTAACCAGGCCCGACCCTGCTTAGCTTCCGAGATCAGACGAGATCGGGCGTACCCAGGCTGGTATGGCCGTAAGCGAGAAACAATCTCTTGCTACAACATATATAGTCAAAGTGAGTCTGATAAAACAGACATTTAGTCAATTCATCATTAAATGCTTAATACAAGGCAGTGTTGCTGATGAAATAGTGCAAGAGCACACCCTCGTGGACAAAATGCTTACAGCACCTGGTATTCCCAGGCGGTCTCCCATCCAAGTACTAACCAGGCCCGACCCTGCTTAGCTTCCGAGATCAGACGAGATCGGGCGTACCCAGGCTGGTATGGCCGTAAGCGAGAAACAATCTCTTGCTACAACATATATAGTCAAAGTGAGTGTGATAAACAGACATTGCATTTTCACCAATTAGATAAGCAGCTTGAACTTTGTGTCACTGAAAAAGTAGAAGAAATTACAAACACTGTTCCCATCACTTTTTACCACAGGTAGTTGGATAAAATACAAACTTTATTTCCTTTCATCATTTGAACAGGGCAAAGGAGCACAAAGCACACACAAGCTGCATTCAGCAACAATATTCTTGTTTGTCTTATAAATACAAGGCAGATGCTAATTGAAAACACAAGGAAATTTGATCCTATTAAAAAGGCAGGAAGCTGCATTTAGTCAATTCATCATTAAATGCTTACTACAAGGCAGTGTTGCTGATGAAATAGTGCAGGGGCACACCCTCGTGGACAAAATGCTTACAGCACCTGGTATTCCCAGGCGGTCTCCCATCCAAGTACTAACCAGGCCCGACCCTGCTTAGCTTCCGAGATCAGACGAGATCGGGCGTACCCAGGCTGGTATGGCCGTAAGCGAGAAACAATCTCTTGCTACAACATATATAGTCAAAGTGAGTGTGATAAACAGACATTGCATTTTCACCAATTAGATAAGCAGCTTGAACTTTGTGTCACTGAAAAAGTAGAAGAAATTACAAACACTGTTCCCATCACTTTTTACCACAGGTAGTTGGATAAAATACAAACTTTATTTCCTTTCATCATTTGAACAGGGCAAAGGAGCACAAAGCACACACAAGCTGCATTCAGCAACAATATTCTTGTTTGTCTTATAAATACAAGGCAGATGCTAATTGAAAACACAAGGAAATTTGATCCTATTAAAAAGGCAGGAAGCTGCATTTAGTCAATTCATCATTAAATGCTTACTACAAGGCAGTGTTGCTGATGAAATAGTGCAGGGGCACACCCTCGTGGACAAAATGCTTACAGCAACTGGTATTCCCAGGCGGTCTCCCATCCAAGTACTAACCAGGCCTGACCCTGCTTAGCTTCCGAGATCAGACGAGATCGGGCGTACCCAGGCTGGTATGGCCGTAAGCGAGAACCAATCTCTTGCTACAACATATATAGTCAAAGTGAGTGTGATAAACAGACATTGCATTTTCACCAATTAGATAAGCAGCTTGAACTTTGTGTCACTGAAAAAGTAGAAGAAATTACAAACACTGTTCCCATCACTTTTTAGCACAGGTAGTTGGATAAAATACAAACTTTATTTCCTTTCATCATTTGAACAGGGCAAAGGAGCACAAAGCACACACAAGCTGCATTCAGCAACAATATTCTTGTTTGTCTTATAAATACAAGGCAGATGCTAATTGAAAACACAAGGAAATTTGATCCTATTAAAAAGGCAGGAAGCTGCATTTAGTCAATTCATCATTAAATGCTTACTACAAGGCAGTGTTGCTGATGAAATAGTGCAGGGGCACACCCTCGTGGACAAAATGCTTACAGCACCTGGTATTCCCAGGCGGTCTCCCATCCAAGTACTAACCAGGCCCGACCCTGCTTAGCTTCCGAGATCAGACGAGATCCGGCGTACCCAGGCTGGTATGGCCGTAAGCGAGAAACAATCTCTTGCTACAACATATATAGTCAAAGTGAGTCTGATAAAACAGACATTTAGTCAATTCATCATTAAATGCTTAATACAAGGCAGTGTTGCTGATGAAATAGTGCAAGAGCACACCCTCGTGGACAAAATGCTTACAGCACCTGGTATTCCCAGGCGGTCTCCCATCCAAGTACTAACCAGGCCCGACCCTGCTTAGCTTCCGAGATCAGACGAGATCGGGCGTACCCAGGCTGGTATGGCCGTAAGCGAGAAACAATCTCTTGCTACAACATATATAGTCAAAGTGAGTGTGATAAACAGACATTGCATTTTCACCAATTAGATAAGCAGCTTGAACTTTGTGTCACTGAAAAAGTAGAAGAAATTACAAACACTGTTCCCATCACTTTTTAGCACAGGTAGTTGGATAAAATACAAACTTTATTTCCTTTCATCATTTGAACAGGGCAAAGGAGCACAAAGCACACACAAGCTGCATTCAGCAACAATATTCTTGTTTGTCTTATAAATACAAGGCAGATGCTAATTGAAAACACAAGGAAATTTGATCCTATTAAAAAGGCAGGAAGCTGCATTTAGTCAATTCATCATTAAATGCTTACTACAAGGCAGTGTTGCTGATGAAATAGTGCAGGGGCACACCCTCGTGGACAAAATGCTTACAGCACCTGGTATTCCCAGGCGGTCTCCCATCCAAGTACTAACCAGGCCCGACCCTGCTTAGCTTCCGAGATCAGACGAGATCCGGCGTACCCAGGCTGGTATGGCCGTAAGCGAGAAACAATCTCTTGCTACAACATATATAGTCAAAGTGAGTCTGATAAAACAGACATTTAGTCAATTCATCATTAAATGCTTAATACAAGGCAGTGTTGCTGATGAAATAGTGCAAGAGCACACCCTCGTGGACAAAATGCTTACAGCACCTGGTATTCCCAGGCGGTCTCCCATCCAAGTACTAACCAGGCCCGACCCTGCTTAGCTTCCGAGATCAGACGAGATCGGGCGTACCCAGGCTGGTATGGCCGTAAGCGAGAAACAATCTCTTGCTACAACATATATAGTCAAAGTGAGTGTGATAAACAGACATTGCATTTTCACCAATTAGATAAGCAGCTTGAACTTTGTGTCACTGAAAAAGTAGAAGAAATTACAAACACTGTTCCCATCACTTTTTAGCACAGGTAGTTGGATAAAATACAAACTTTATTTCCTTTCATCATTTGAACAGGGCAAAGGAGCACAAAGCACACACAAGCTGCATTCAGCAACAATATTCTTGTTTGTCTTATAAATACAAGGCAGATGCTAATTGAAAACACAAGGAAATTTGATCCTATTAAAAAGGCAGGAAGCTGCATTTAGTCAATTCATCATTAAATGCTTACTACAAGGCAGTGTTGCTGATGAAATAGTGCAGGGGCACACCCTCGTGGACAAAATGCTTACAGCACCTGGTATTCCCAGGCGGTCTCCCATCCAAGTACTAACCAGGCCCGACCCTGCTTAGCTTCCGAGATCAGACGAGATCGGGCGTACCCAGGCTGGTATGGCCGTAAGCGAGAAACAATCTCTTGCTACAACATATATAGTCAAAGTGAGTGTGATAAACAGACATTGCATTTTCACCAATTAGATAAGCAGCTTGAACTTTGTGTCACTGAAAAAGTAGAAGAAATTACAAACACTGTTCCCATCACTTTTTAGCACAGGTAGTTGGATAAAATACAAACTTTATTTCCTTTCATCATTTGAACAGGGCAAAGGAGCACAAAGCACACACAAGCTGCATTCAGCAACAATATTCTTGTTTGTCTTATAAATACAAGGCAGATGCTAATTGAAAACACAAGGAAATTTGATCCTATTAAAAAGGCAGGAAGCTGCATTTAGTCAATTCATCATTAAATGCTTACTACAAGGCAGTGTTGCTGATGAAATAGTGCAGGGGCACACCCTCGTGGACAAAATGCTTACAGCACCTGGTATTCCCAGGCGGTCTCCCATCCAAGTACTAACCAGGCCGGACCCTGCTTAGCTTCCGAGATCAGACGAGATCGGGCGTACCCAGGCTGGTATGGCCGTAAGCGAGAAACAATCTCTTGCTACAACATATATAGTCAAAGTGAGTCTGATAAAACAGACATTTAGTCAATTCATCATTAAATGCTTAATACAAGGCAGTGTTGCTGATGAAATAGTGCAAGAGCACACCCTCGTGGACAAAATGCTTACAGCACCTGGTATTCCCAGGCGGTCTCCCATCCAAGTACTAACCAGGCCCGACCCTGCTTAGCTTCCGAGATCAGACGAGATCGGGCGTACCCAGGCTGGTATGGCCGTAAGCGAGAAACAATCTCTTGCTACAACATATATAGTCAAAGTGAGTCTGATAAAACAGACATTTAGTCAATTCATCATTAAATGCTTAATACAAGGCAGTGTTGCTGATGAAATAGTGCAAGAGCACACCCTCGTGGACAAAATGCTTACAGCACCTGGTATTCCCAGGCGGTCTCCCATCCAAGTACTAACCAGGCCCGACCCTGCTTAGCTTCCGAGATCAGACGAGATCGGGCGTACCCAGGCTGGTATGGCCGTAAGCGAGAAACAATCTCTTGCTACAACATATATAGTCAAAGTGAGTGTGATAAACAGACATTGCATTTTCACCAATTAGATAAGCAGCTTGAACTTTGTGTCACTGAAAAAGTAGAAGAAATTACAAACACTGTTCCCATCACTTTTTACCACAGGTAGTTGGATAAAATACAAACTTTATTTCCTTTCATCATTTGAACAGGGCAAAGGAGCACAAAGCACACACAAGCTGCATTCAGCAACAATATTCTTGTTTGTCTTATAAATACAAGGCAGATGCTAATTGAAAACACAAGGAAATTTGATCCTATTAAAAAGGCAGGAAGCTGCATTTAGTCAATTCATCATTAAATGCTTACTACAAGGCAGTGTTGCTGATGAAATAGTGCAGTGGCACACCCTCGTGGACAAAATGCTTACAGCACCTGGTATTCCCAGGCGGTCTCCCATCCAAGTACTAACCAGGCCCGACCCTGCTTAGCTTCCGAGATCAGACGAGATCGGGCGTACCCAGGCTGGTATGGCCGTAAGCGAGAAACAATCTCTTGCTACAACATATATAGTCAAAGTGAGTCTGATAAAACAGACATTTAGTCAATTCATCATTAAATGCTTAATACAAGGCAGTGTTGCTGATGAAATAGTGCAAGAGCACACCCTCGTGGACAAAATGCTTACAGCACCTGGTATTCCCAGGCGGTCTCCCATCCAAGTACTAACCAGGCCCGACCCTGCTTAGCTTCCGAGATCAGACGAGATCGGGCGTACCCAGGCTGGTATGGCCGTAAGCGAGAAACAATCTCTTGCTACAACATATATAGTCAAAGTGAGTGTGATAAACAGACATTGCATTTTCACCAATTAGATAAGCAGCTTGAACTTTGTGTCACTGAAAAAGTAGAAGAAATTACAAACACTGTTCCCATCACTTTTTAGCACAGGTAGTTGGATAAAATACAAACTTTATTTCCTTTCATCATTTGAACAGGGCAAAGGAGCACAAAGCACACACAAGCTGCATTCAGCAACAATATTCTTGTTTGTCTTATAAATACAAGGCAGATGCTAATTGAAAACACAAGGAAATTTGATCCTATTAAAAAGGCAGGAAGCTGCATTTAGTCAATTCATCATTAAATGCTTACTACAAGGCAGTGTTGCTGATGAAATAGTGCAGTGGCACACCCTCGTGGACAAAATGCTTACAGCACCTGGTATTCCCAGGCGGTCTCCCATCCAAGTACTAACCAGGCCCGACCCTGCTTAGCTTCCGAGATCAGACGAGATCGGGCGTACCCAGGCTGGTATGGCCGTAAGCGAGAAACAATCTCTTGCTACAACATATATAGTCAAAGTGAGTCTGATAAAACAGACATTTAGTCAATTCATCATTAAATGCTTAATACAAGGCAGTGTTGCTGATGAAATAGTGCAAGAGCACACCCTCGTGGACAAAATGCTTACAGCACCTGGTATTCCCAGGCGGTCTCCCATCCAAGTACTAACCAGGCCCGACCCTGCTTAGCTTCCGAGATCAGACGAGATCGGGCGTACCCAGGCTGGTATGGCCGTAAGCGAGAAACAATCTCTTGCTACAACATATATAGTCAAAGTGAGTGTGATAAACAGACATTGCATTTTCACCAATTAGATAAGCAGCTTGAACTTTGTGTCACTGAAAAAGTAGAAGAAATTACAAACACTGTTCCCATCACTTTTTAGCACAGGTAGTTGGATAAAATACAAACTTTATTTCCTTTCATCATTTGAACAGGGCAAAGGAGCACAAAGCACACACAAGCTGCATTCAGCAACAATATTCTTGTTTGTCTTATAAATACAAGGCAGATGCTAATTGAAAACACAAGGAAATTTGATCCTATTAAAAAGGCAGGAAGCTGCATTTAGTCAATTCATCATTAAATGCTTACTACAAGGCAGTGTTGCTGATGAAATAGTGCAGGGGCACACCCTCGTGGACAAAATGCTTACAGCACCTGGTATTCCCAGGCGGTCTCCCATCCAAGTACTAACCAGGCCCGACCCTGCTTAGCTTCCGAGATCAGACGAGATCGGGCGTACCCAGGCTGGTATGGCCGTAAGCGAGAAACAATCTCTTGCTACAACATATATAGTCAAAGTGAGTGTGATAAACAGACATTGCATTTTCACCAATTAGATAAGCAGCTTGAACTTTGTGTCACTGAAAAAGTAGAAGAAATTACAAACACTGTTCCCATCACTTTTTAGCACAGGTAGTTGGATAAAATACAAACTTTATTTCCTTTCATCATTTGAACAGGGCAAAGGAGCACAAAGCACACACAAGCTGCATTCAGCAACAATATTCTTGTTTGTCTTATAAATACAAGGCAGATGCTAATTGAAAACACAAGGAAATTTGATCCTATTAAAAAGGCAGGAAGCTGCATTTAGTCAATTCATCATTAAATGCTTACTACAAGGCAGTGTTGCTGATGAAATAGTGCAGGGGCACACCCTCGTGGACAAAATGCTTACAGCACCTGGTATTCCCAGGCGGTCTCCCATCCAAGTACTAACCAGGCCCGACCCTGCTTAGCTTCCGAGATCAGACGAGATCGGGCGTACCCAGGCTGGTATGGCCGTAAGCGAGAAACAATCTCTTGCTACAACATATATAGTCAAAGTGAGTCTGATAAAACAGACATTTAGTCAATTCATCATTAAATGCTTAATACAAGGCAGTGTTGCTGATGAAATAGTGCAAGAGCACACCCTCGTGGACAAAATGCTTACAGCACCTGGTATTCCCAGGCGGTCTCCCATCCAAGTACTAACCAGGCCCGACCCTGCTTAGCTTCCGAGATCAGACGAGATCGGGCGTACCCAGGCTGGTATGGCCGTAAGCGAGAAACAATCTCTTGCTACAACATATATAGTCAAAGTGAGTCTGATAAAACAGACATTTAGTCAATTCATCATTAAATGCTTAATACAAGGCAGTGTTGCTGATGAAATAGTGCAAGAGCACACCCTCGTGGACAAAATGCTTACAGCACCTGGTATTCCCAGGCGGTCTCCCATCCAAGTACTAACCAGGCCCGACCCTGCTTAGCTTCCGAGATCAGACGAGATCGGGCGTACCCAGGCTGGTATGGCCGTAAGCGAGAAACAATCTCTTGCTACAACATATATAGTCAAAGTGAGTGTGATAAACAGACATTGCATTTTCACCAATTAGATAAGCAGCTTGAACTTTGTGTCACTGAAAAAGTAGAAGAAATTACAAACACTGTTCCCATCACTTTTTAGCACAGGTAGTTGGATAAAATACAAACTTTATTTCCTTTCATCATTTGAACAGGGCAAAGGAGCACAAAGCACACACAAGCTGCATTCAGCAACAATATTCTTGTTTGTCTTATAAATACAAGGCAGATGCTAATTGAAAACACAAGGAAATTTGATCCTATTAAAAAGGCAGGAAGCTGCATTTAGTCAATTCATCATTAAATGCTTACTACAAGGCAGTGTTGCTGATGAAATAGTGCAGGGGCACACCCTCGTGGACAAAATGCTTACAGCACCTGGTATTCCCAGGCGGTCTCCCATCCAAGTACTAACCAGGCCCGACCCTGCTTAGCTTCCGAGATCAGACGAGATCGGGCGTACCCAGGCTGGTATGGCCGTAAGCGAGAAACAATCTCTTGCTACAACATATATAGTCAAAGTGAGTGTGATAAACAGACATTGCATTTTCACCAATTAGATAAGCAGCTTGAACTTTGTGTCACTGAAAAAGTAGAAGAAATTACAAACACTGTTCCCATCACTTTTTAGCACAGGTAGTTGGATAAAATACAAACTTTATTTCCTTTCATCATTTGAACAGGGCAAAGGAGCACAAAGCACACACAAGCTGCATTCAGCAACAATATTCTTGTTTGTCTTATAAATACAAGGCAGATGCTAATTGAAAACACAAGGAAATTTGATCCTATTAAAAAGGCAGGAAGCTGCATTTAGTCAATTCATCATTAAATGCTTACTACAAGGCAGTGTTGCTGATGAAATAGTGCAGGGGCACACCCTCGTGGACAAAATGCTTACAGCACCTGGTATTCCCAGGCGGTCTCCCATCCAAGTACTAACCAGGCCCGACCCTGCTTAGCTTCCGAGATCAGACGAGATCGGGCGTACCCAGGCTGGTATGGCCGTAAGCGAGAAACAATCTCTTGCTACAACATATATAGTCAAAGTGAGTCTGATAAAACAGACATTTAGTCAATTCATCATTAAATGCTTAATACAAGGCAGTGTTGCTGATGAAATAGTGCAAGAGCACACCCTCGTGGACAAAATGCTTACAGCACCTGGTATTCCCAGGCGGTCTCCCATCCAAGTACTAACCAGGCCCGACCCTGCTTAGCTTCCGAGATCAGACGAGATCGGGCGTACCCAGGCTGGTATGGCCGTAAGCGAGAAACAATCTCTTGCTACAACATATATAGTCAAAGTGAGTGTGATAAACAGACATTGCATTTTCACCAATTAGATAAGCAGCTTGAACTTTGTGTCACTGAAAAAGTAGAAGAAATTACAAACACTGTTCCCATCACTTTTTAGCACAGGTAGTTGGATAAAATACAAACTTTATTTCCTTTCATCATTTGAACAGGGCAAAGGAGCACAAAGCACACACAAGCTGCATTCAGCAACAATATTCTTGTTTGTCTTATAAATACAAGGCAGATGCTAATTGAAAACACAAGGAAATTTGATCCTATTAAAAAGGCAGGAAGCTGCATTTAGTCAATTCATCCTTAAATGCTTACTACAAGGCAGTGTTGCTGATGAAATAGTGCAGGGGCACACCCTCGTGGACAAAATGCTTACAGCACCTGGTATTCCCAGGCGGTCTCCCATCCAAGTACTAACCAGGCCCGACCCTGCTTAGCTTCCGAGATCAGACGAGATCGGGCGTACCCAGGCTGGTATGGCCGTAAGCGAGAAACAATCTCTTGCTACAACATATATAGTCAAAGTGAGTGTGATAAACAGACATTGCATTTTCACCAATTAGATAAGCAGCTTGAACTTTGTGTCACTGAAAAAGTAGAAGAAATTACAAACACTGTTCCCATCACTTTTTAGTACAGGTAGTTGGATAAAATACAAACTTTATTTCCTTTCATCATTTGAACAGGGCAAAGGAGCACAAAGCACACACAAGCTGCATTCAGCAACAATATTCTTGTTTGTCTTATAAATACAAGGCAGATGCTAATTGAAAACACAAGGAAATTTGATCCTATTAAAAAGGCAGGAAGCTGCATTTAGTCAATTCATCATTAAATGCTTACTACAAAGCAGTGTTGCTG
>NW_027675346.1:602500-637500 GCF_965601325.2 Salmo salar | reverse complement strand
GATGCTAATTGAAAACACAAGGAAATTTGATCCTATTAAAAAGGCAGGAAGCTGCATTTAGTCAATTCATCATTAAATGCTTACTACAAGGCAGTGTTGCTGATGAAATAGTGCAGGGGCACACCCTCGTGGACAAAATGCTTACAGCACCTGGTATTCCCAGGCGGTCTCCCATCCAAGTACTAACCAGGCCCGACCCTGCTTAGCTTCCGAGATCAGACGAGATCGGGCGTACCCAGGCTGGTATGGCCGTAAGCGAGAAACAATCTCTTGCTACAACATATATAGTCAAAGTGAGTGTGATAAACAGACATTGCATTTTCACCAATTAGATAAGCAGCTTGAACTTTGTGTCACTGAAAAAGTAGAAGAAATTACAAACACTGTTCCCATCACTTTTTAGCACAGGTAGTTGGATAAAATACAAACTTTATTTCCTTTCATCATTTGAACAGGGCAAAGGAGCACAAAGCACACACAAGCTGCATTCAGCAACAATATTCTTGTTTGTCTTATAAATACAAGGCAGATGCTAATTGAAAACACAAGGAAATTTGATCCTATTAAAAAGGCAGGAAGCTGCATTTAGTCAATTCATCCTTAAATGCTTACTACAAGGCAGTGTTGCTGATGAAATAGTGCAGGGGCACACCCTCGTGGACAAAATGCTTACAGCACCTGGTATTCCCAGGCGGTCTCCCATCCAAGTACTAACCAGGCCCGACCCTGCTTAGCTTCCGAGATCAGACGAGATCGGGCGTACCCAGGCTGGTATGGCCGTAAGCGAGAAACAATCTCTTGCTACAACATATATAGTCAAAGTGAGTGTGATAAACAGACATTGCATTTTCACCAATTAGATAAGCAGCTTGAACTTTGTGTCACTGAAAAAGTAGAAGAAATTACAAACACTGTTCCCATCACTTTTTAGCACAGGTAGTTGGATAAAATACAAACTTTATTTCCTTTCATCATTTGAACAGGGCAAAGGAGCACAAAGCACACACAAGCTGCATTCAGCAACAATATTCTTGTTTGTCTTATAAATACAAGGCAGATGCTAATTGAAAACACAAGGAAATTTGATCCTATTAAAAAGGCAGGAAGCTGCATTTAGTCAATTCATCATTAAATGCTTACAACAAAGCAGTGTTGCTGATGAAATAGTGCAGGGGCACACCCTCGTGGACAAAATGCTTACAGCACCTGGTATTCCCAGGCGGTCTCCCATCCAAGTACTAACCAGGCCGGACCCTGCTTAGCTTCCGAGATCAGACGAGATCGGGCGTACCCAGGCTGGTATGGCCGTAAGCGAGAAACAATCTCTTGCTACAACATATATAGTCAAAGTGAGTCTGATAAAACAGACATTTAGTCAATTCATCATTAAATGCTTAATACAAGGCAGTGTTGCTGATGAAATAGTGCAAGAGCACACCCTCGTGGACAAAATGCTTACAGCACCTGGTATTCCCAGGCGGTCTCCCATCCAAGTACTAACCAGGCCCGACCCTGCTTAGCTTCCGAGATCAGACGAGATCGGGCGTACCCAGGCTGGTATGGCCGTAAGCGAGAAACAATCTCTTGCTACAACATATATAGTCAAAGTGAGTGTGATAAACAGACATTGCATTTTCACCAATTAGATAAGCAGCTTGAACTTTGTGTCACTGAAAAAGTAGAAGAAATTACAAACACTGTTCCCATCACTTTTTAGCACAGGTAGTTGGATAAAATACAAACTTTATTTCCTTTCATCATTTGAACAGGGCAAAGGAGCACAAAGCACACACAAGCTGCATTCAGCAACAATATTCTTGTTTGTCTTATAAATACAAGGCAGATGCTAATTGAAAACACAAGGAAATTTGATCCTATTAAAAAGGCAGGAAGCTGCATTTAGTCAATTCATCCTTAAATGCTTACTACAAGGCAGTGTTGCTGATGAAATAGTGCAGGGGCACACCCTCGTGGACAAAATGCTTACAGCACCTGGTATTCCCAGGCGGTCTCCCATCCAAGTACTAACCAGGCCCGACCCTGCTTAGCTTCCGAGATCAGACGAGATCGGGCGTACCCAGGCTGGTATGGCCGTAAGCGAGAAACAATCTCTTGCTACAACATATATAGTCAAAGTGAGTCTGATAAAACAGACATTTAGTCAATTCATCATTAAATGCTTAATACAAGGCAGTGTTGCTGATGAAATAGTGCAAGAGCACACCCTCGTGGACAAAATGCTTACAGCACCTGGTATTCCCAGGCGGTCTCCCATCCAAGTACTAACCAGGCCCGACCCTGCTTAGCTTCCGAGATCAGACGAGATCGGGCGTACCCAGGCTGGTATGGCCGTAAGCGAGAAACAATCTCTTGCTACAACATATATAGTCAAAGTGAGTGTGATAAACAGACATTGCATTTTCACCAATTAGATAAGCAGCTTGAACTTTGTGTCACTGAAAAAGTAGAAGAAATTACAAACACTGTTCCCATCACTTTTTACCACAGGTAGTTGGATAAAATACAAACTTTATTTCCTTTCATCATTTGAACAGGGCAAAGGAGCACAAAGCACACACAAGCTGCATTCAGCAACAATATTCTTGTTTGTCTTATAAATACAAGGCAGATGCTAATTGAAAACACAAGGAAATTTGATCCTATTAAAAAGGCAGGAAGCTGCATTTAGTCAATTCATCATTAAATGCTTACTACAAAGCAGTGTTGCTGATGAAATAGTGCAGGGGCACACCCTCGTGGACAAAATGCTTACAGCACCTGGTATTCCCAGGCGGTCTCCCATCCAAGTACTAACCAGGCCCGACCCTGCTTAGCTTCCGAGATCAGACGAGATCGGGCGTACCCAGGCTGGTATGGCCGTAAGCGAGAAACAATCTCTTGCTACAACATATATAGTCAAAGTGAGTGTGATAAACAGACATTGCATTTTCACCAATTAGATAAGCAGCTTGAACTTTGTGTCACTGAAAAAGTAGAAGAAATTACAAACACTGTTCCCATCACTTTTTAGCACAGGTAGTTGGATAAAATACAAACTTTATTTCCTTTCATCATTTGAACAGGGCAAAGGAGCACAAAGCACACACAAGCTGCATTCAGCAACAATATTCTTGTTTGTCTTATAAATACAAGGCAGATGCTAATTGAAAACACAAGGAAATTTGATCCTATTAAAAAGGCAGGAAGCTGCATTTAGTCAATTCATCATTAAATGCTTACTACAAAGCAGTGTTGCTGATGAAATAGTGCAGGGGCACACCCTCGTGGACAAAATGCTTACAGCACCTGGTATTCCCAGGCGGTCTCCCATCCAAGTACTAACCAGGCCCGACCCTGCTTAGCTTCCGAGATCAGACGAGATCGGGCGTACCCAGGCTGGTATGGCCGTAAGCGAGAAACAATCTCTTGCTACAACATATATAGTCAAAGTGAGTCTGATAAAACAGACATTTAGTCAATTCATCATTAAATGCTTAATACAAGGCAGTGTTGCTGATGAAATAGTGCAAGAGCACACCCTCGTGGACAAAATGCTTACAGCACCTGGTATTCCCAGGCGGTCTCCCATCCAAGTACTAACCAGGCCCGACCCTGCTTAGCTTCCGAGATCAGACGAGATCGGGCGTACCCAGGCTGGTATGGCCGTAAGCGAGAAACAATCTCTTGCTACAACATATATAGTCAAAGTGAGTGTGATAAACAGACATTGCATTTTCACCAATTAGATAAGCAGCTTGAACTTTGTGTCACTGAAAAAGTAGAAGAAATTACAAACACTGTTCCCATCACTTTTTAGCACAGGTAGTTGGATAAAATACAAACTTTATTTCCTTTCATCATTTGAACAGGGCAAAGGAGCACAAAGCACACACAAGCTGCATTCAGCAACAATATTCTTGTTTGTCTTATAAATACAAGGCAGATGCTAATTGAAAACACAAGGAAATTTGATCCTATTAAAAAGGCAGGAAGCTGCATTTAGTCAATTCATCATTAAATGCTTACTACAAGGCAGTGTTGCTGATGAAATAGTGCAGGGGCACACCCTCGTGGACAAAATGCTTACAGCACCTGGTATTCCCAGGCGGTCTCCCATCCAAGTACTAACCTGGCCCGACCCTGCTTAGCTTCCGAGATCAGACGAGATCGGGCGTACCCAGGCTGGTATGGCCGTAAGCGAGAAACAATCTCTTGCTACAACATATATAGTCAAAGTGAGTCTGATAAAACAGACATTTAGTCAATTCATCATTAAATGCTTAATACAAGGCAGTGTTGCTGATGAAATAGTGCAAGAGCACACCCTCGTGGACAAAATGCTTACAGCACCTGGTATTCCCAGGCGGTCTCCCATCCAAGTACTAACCAGGCCCGACCCTGCTTAGCTTCCGAGATCAGACGAGATCGGGCGTACCCAGGCTGGTATGGCCGTAAGCGAGAAACAATCTCTTGCTACAACATATATAGTCAAAGTGAGTGTGATAAACAGACATTGCATTTTCACCAATTAGATAAGCAGCTTGAACTTTGTGTCACTGAAAAAGTAGAAGAAATTACAAACACTGTTCCCATCACTTTTTACCACAGGTAGTTGGATAAAATACAAACTTTATTTCCTTTCATCATTTGAACAGGGCAAAGGAGCACAAAGCACACACAAGCTGCATTCAGCAACAATATTCTTGTTTGTCTTATAAATACAAGGCAGATGCTAATTGAAAACACAAGGAAATTTGATCCTATTAAAAAGGCAGGAAGCTGCATTTAGTCAATTCATCATTAAATGCTTACTACAAGGCAGTGTTGCTGATGAAATAGTGCAGGGGCACACCCTCGTGGACAAAATGCTTACAGCACCTGGTATTCCCAGGCGGTCTCCCATCCAAGTACTAACCAGGCCCGACCCTGCTTAGCTTCCGAGATCAGACGAGATCGGGCGTACCCAGGCTGGTATGGCCGTAAGCGAGAAACAATCTCTTGCTACAACATATATAGTCAAAGTGAGTGTGATAAACAGACATTGCATTTTCACCAATTAGATAAGCAGCTTGAACTTTGTGTCACTGAAAAAGTAGAAGAAATTACAAACACTGTTCCCATCACTTTTTAGCACAGGTAGTTGGATAAAATACAAACTTTATTTCCTTTCATCATTTGAACAGGGCAAAGGAGCACAAAGCACACACAAGCTGCATTCAGCAACAATATTCTTGTTTGTCTTATAAATACAAGGCAGATGCTAATTGAAAACACAAGGAAATTTGATCCTATTAAAAAGGCAGGAAGCTGCATTTAGTCAATTCATCCTTAAATGCTTACTACAAGGCAGTGTTGCTGATGAAATAGTGCAGGGGCACACCCTCGTGGACAAAATGCTTACAGCACCTGGTATTCCCAGGCGGTCTCCCATCCAAGTACTAACCAGGCCCGACCCTGCTTAGCTTCCGAGATCAGACGAGATCGGGCGTACCCAGGCTGGTATGGCCGTAAGCGAGAAACAATCTCTTGCTACAACATATATAGTCAAAGTGAGTGTGATAAACAGACATTGCATTTTCACCAATTAGATAAGCAGCTTGAACTTTGTGTCACTGAAAAAGTAGAAGAAATTACAAACACTGTTCCCATCACTTTTTAGCACAGGTAGTTGGATAAAATACAAACTTTATTTCCTTTCATCATTTGAACAGGGCAAAGGAGCACAAAGCACACACAAGCTGCATTCAGCAACAATATTCTTGTTTGTCTTATAAATACAAGGCAGATGCTAATTGAAAACACAAGGAAATTTGATCCTATTAAAAAGGCAGGAAGCTGCATTTAGTCAATTCATCATTAAATGCTTACAACAAAGCAGTGTTGCTGATGAAATAGTGCAGGGGCACACCCTCGTGGACAAAATGCTTACAGCACCTGGTATTCCCAGGCGGTCTCCCATCCAAGTACTAACCAGGCCGGACCCTGCTTAGCTTCCGAGATCAGACGAGATCGGGCGTACCCAGGCTGGTATGGCCGTAAGCGAGAAACAATCTCTTGCTACAACATATATAGTCAAAGTGAGTCTGATAAAACAGACATTTAGTCAATTCATCATTAAATGCTTAATACAAGGCAGTGTTGCTGATGAAATAGTGCAAGAGCACACCCTCGTGGACAAAATGCTTACAGCACCTGGTATTCCCAGGCGGTCTCCCATCCAAGTACTAACCAGGCCCGACCCTGCTTAGCTTCCGAGATCAGACGAGATCGGGCGTACCCAGGCTGGTATGGCCGTAAGCGAGAAACAATCTCTTGCTACAACATATATAGTCAAAGTGAGTGTGATAAACAGACATTGCATTTTCACCAATTAGATAAGCAGCTTGAACTTTGTGTCACTGAAAAAGTAGAAGAAATTACAAACACTGTTCCCATCACTTTTTAGCACAGGTAGTTGGATAAAATACAAACTTTATTTCCTTTCATCATTTGAACAGGGCAAAGGAGCACAAAGCACACACAAGCTGCATTCAGCAACAATATTCTTGTTTGTCTTATAAATACAAGGCAGATGCTAATTGAAAACACAAGGAAATTTGATCCTATTAAAAAGGCAGGAAGCTGCATTTAGTCAATTCATCATTAAATGCTTACTACAAGGCAGTGTTGCTGATGAAATAGTGCAGGGGCACACCCTCGTGGACAAAATGCTTACAGCACCTGGTATTCCCAGGCGGTCTCCCATCCAAGTACTAACCAGGCCCGACCCTGCTTAGCTTCCGAGATCAGACGAGATCGGGCGTACCCAGGCTGGTATGGCCGTAAGCGAGAAACAATCTCTTGCTACAACATATATAGTCAAAGTGAGTCTGATAAAACAGACATTTAGTCAATTCATCATTAAATGCTTAATACAAGGCAGTGTTGCTGATGAAATAGTGCAAGAGCACACCCTCGTGGACAAAATGCTTACAGCACCTGGTATTCCCAGGCGGTCTCCCATCCAAGTACTAACCAGGCCCGACCCTGCTTAGCTTCCGAGATCAGACGAGATCGGGCGTACCCAGGCTGGTATGGCCGTAAGCGAGAAACAATCTCTTGCTACAACATATATAGTCAAAGTGAGTGTGATAAACAGACATTGCATTTTCACCAATTAGATAAGCAGCTTGAACTTTGTGTCACTGAAAAAGTAGAAGAAATTACAAACACTGTTCCCATCACTTTTTACCACAGGTAGTTGGATAAAATACAAACTTTATTTCCTTTCATCATTTGAACAGGGCAAAGGAGCACAAAGCACACACAAGCTGCATTCAGCAACAATATTCTTGTTTGTCTTATAAATACAAGGCAGATGCTAATTGAAAACACAAGGAAATTTGATCCTATTAAAAAGGCAGGAAGCTGCATTTAGTCAATTCATCATTAAATGCTTACTACAAGGCAGTGTTGCTGATGAAATAGTGCAGGGGCACACCCTCGTGGACAAAATGCTTACAGCACCTGGTATTCCCAGGCGGTCTCCGATCCAAGTACTAACCAGGCCCGACCCTGCTTAGCTTCCGAGATCAGACGAGATCGGGCGTACCCAGGCTGGTATGGCCGTAAGCGAGAAACAATCTCTTGCTACAACATATATAGTCAAAGTGAGTGTGATAAACAGACATTGCATTTTCACCAATTAGATAAGCAGCTTGAACTTTGTGTCACTGAAAAAGTAGAAGAAATTACAAACACTGTTCCCATCACTTTTTACCACAGGTAGTTGGATAAAATACAAACTTTATTTCCTTTCATCATTTGAACAGGGCAAAGGAGCACAAAGCACACACAAGCTGCATTCAGCAACAATATTCTTGTTTGTCTTATAAATACAAGGCAGATGCTAATTGAAAACACAAGGAAATTTGATCCTATTAAAAAGGCAGGAAGCTGCATTTAGTCAATTCATCATTAAATGCTTACTACAAGGCAGTGTTGCTGATGAAATAGTGCAGGGGCACACCCTCGTGGACAAAATGCTTACAGCACCTGGTATTCCCAGGCGGTCTCCCATCCAAGTACTAACCAGGCCTGACCCTGCTTAGCTTCCGAGATCAGACGAGATCGGGCGTACCCAGGCTGGTATGGCCGTAAGCGAGAACCAATCTCTTGCTACAACATATATAGTCAAAGTGAGTGTGATAAACAGACATTGCATTTTCACCAATTAGATAAGCAGCTTGAACTTTGTGTCACTGAAAAAGTAGAAGAAATTACAAACACTGTTCCCATCACTTTTTAGCACAGGTAGTTGGATAAAATACAAACTTTATTTCCTTTCATCATTTGAACAGGGCAAAGGAGCACAAAGCACACACAAGCTGCATTCAGCAACAATATTCTTGTTTGTCTTATAAATACAAGGCAGATGCTAATTGAAAACACAAGGAAATTTGATCCTATTAAAAAGGCAGGAAGCTGCATTTAGTCAATTCATCATTAAATGCTTACTACAAGGCAGTGTTGCTGATGAAATAGTGCAGGGGCACACCCTCGTGGACAAAATGCTTACAGCACCTGGTATTCCCAGGCGGTCTCCCATCCAAGTACTAACCAGGCCCGACCCTGCTTAGCTTCCGAGATCAGACGAGATCGGGCGTACCCAGGCTGGTATGGCCGTAAGCGAGAAACAATCTCTTGCTACAACATATATAGTCAAAGTGAGTCTGATAAAACAGACATTTAGTCAATTCATCATTAAATGCTTAATACAAGGCAGTGTTGCTGATGAAATAGTGCAAGAGCACACCCTCGTGGACAAAATGCTTACAGCACCTGGTATTCCCAGGCGGTCTCCCATCCAAGTACTAACCAGGCCCGACCCTGCTTAGCTTCCGAGATCAGACGAGATCGGGCGTACCCAGGCTGGTATGGCCGTAAGCGAGAAACAATCTCTTGCTACAACATATATAGTCAAAGTGAGTGTGATAAACAGACATTGCATTTTCACCAATTAGATAAGCAGCTTGAACTTTGTGTCACTGAAAAAGTAGAAGAAATTACAAACACTGTTCCCATCACTTTTTAGCACAGGTAGTTGGATAAAATACAAACTTTATTTCCTTTCATCATTTGAACAGGGCAAAGGAGCACAAAGCACACACAAGCTGCATTCAGCAACAATATTCTTGTTTGTCTTATAAATACAAGGCAGATGCTAATTGAAAACACAAGGAAATTTGATCCTATTAAAAAGGCAGGAAGCTGCATTTAGTCAATTCATCATTAAATGCTTACTACAAGGCAGTGTTGCTGATGAAATAGTGCAGGGGCACACCCTCGTGGACAAAATGCTTACAGCACCTGGTATTCCCAGGCGGTCTCCCATCCAAGTACTAACCAGGCCTGACCCTGCTTAGCTTCCGAGATCAGACGAGATCGGGCGTACCCAGGCTGGTATGGCCGTAAGCGAGAACCAATCTCTTGCTACAACATATATAGTCAAAGTGAGTGTGATAAACAGACATTGCATTTTCACCAATTAGATAAGCAGCTTGAACTTTGTGTCACTGAAAAAGTAGAAGAAATTACAAACACTGTTCCCATCACTTTTTACCACAGGTAGTTGGATAAAATACAAACTTTATTTCCTTTCATCATTTGAACAGGGCAAAGGAGCACAAAGCACACACAAGCTGCATTCAGCAACAATATTCTTGTTTGTCTTATAAATACAAGGCAGATGCTAATTGAAAACACAAGGAAATTTGATCCTATTAAAAAGGCAGGAAGCTGCATTTAGTCAATTCATCATTAAATGCTTACTACAAGGCAGTGTTGCTGATGAAATAGTGCAGGGGCACACCCTCGTGGACAAAATGCTTACAGCACCTGGTATTCCCAGGCGGTCTCCCATCCAAGTACTAACCAGGCCCGACCCTGCTTAGCTTCCGAGATCAGACGAGATCGGGCGTACCCAGGCTGGTATGGCCGTAAGCGAGAAACAATCTCTTGCTACAACATATATAGTCAAAGTGAGTCTGATAAAACAGACATTTAGTCAATTCATCATTAAATGCTTAATACAAGGCAGTGTTGCTGATGAAATAGTGCAAGAGCACACCCTCGTGGACAAAATGCTTACAGCACCTGGTATTCCCAGGCGGTCTCCCATCCAAGTACTAACCAGGCCCGACCCTGCTTAGCTTCCGAGATCAGACGAGATCGGGCGTACCCAGGCTGGTATGGCCGTAAGCGAGAAACAATCTCTTGCTACAACATATATAGTCAAAGTGAGTGTGATAAACAGACATTGCATTTTCACCAATTAGATAAGCAGCTTGAACTTTGTGTCACTGAAAAAGTAGAAGAAATTACAAACACTGTTCCCATCACTTTTTAGCACAGGTAGTTGGATAAAATACAAACTTTATTTCCTTTCATCATTTGAACAGGGCAAAGGAGCACAAAGCACACACAAGCTGCATTCAGCAACAATATTCTTGTTTGTCTTATAAATACAAGGCAGATGCTAATTGAAAACACAAGGAAATTTGATCCTATTAAAAAGGCAGGAAGCTGCATTTAGTCAATTCATCATTAAATGCTTACAACAAAGCAGTGTTGCTGATGAAATAGTGCAGGGGCACACCCTCGTGGACAAAATGCTTACAGCACCTGGTATTCCCAGGCGGTCTCCCATCCAAGTACTAACCAGGCCGGACCCTGCTTAGCTTCCGAGATCAGACGAGATCGGGCGTACCCAGGCTGGTATGGCCGTAAGCGAGAAACAATCTCTTGCTACAACATATATAGTCAAAGTGAGTCTGATAAAACAGACATTTAGTCAATTCATCATTAAATGCTTAATACAAGGCAGTGTTGCTGATGAAATAGTGCAAGAGCACACCCTCGTGGACAAAATGCTTACAGCACCTGGTATTCCCAGGCGGTCTCCCATCCAAGTACTAACCAGGCCCGACCCTGCTTAGCTTCCGAGATCAGACGAGATCGGGCGTACCCAGGCTGGTATGGCCGTAAGCGAGAAACAATCTCTTGCTACAACATATATAGTCAAAGTGAGTGTGATAAACAGACATTGCATTTTCACCAATTAGATAAGCAGCTTGAACTTTGTGTCACTGAAAAAGTAGAAGAAATTACAAACACTGTTCCCATCACTTTTTACCACAGGTAGTTGGATAAAATACAAACTTTATTTCCTTTCATCATTTGAACAGGGCAAAGGAGCACAAAGCACACACAAGCTGCATTCAGCAACAATATTCTTGTTTGTCTTATAAATACAAGGCAGATGCTAATTGAAAACACAAGGAAATTTGATCCTATTAAAAAGGCAGGAAGCTGCATTTAGTCAATTCATCATTAAATGCTTACTACAAGGCAGTGTTGCTGATGAAATAGTGCAGGGGCACACCCTCGTGGACAAAATGCTTACAGCACCTGGTATTCCCAGGCGGTCTCCCATCCAAGTACTAACCAGGCCCGACCCTGCTTAGCTTCCGAGATCAGACGAGATCGGGGGTACCCAGGCTGGTATGGCCGTAAGCGAGAAACAATCTCTTGCTACAACATATATAGTCAAAGTGAGTGTGATAAACAGACATTGCATTTTCACCAATTAGATAAGCAGCTTGAACTTTGTGTCACTGAAAAAGTAGAAGAAATTACAAACACTGTTCCCATCACTTTTTACCACAGGTAGTTGGATAAAATACAAACTTTATTTCCTTTCATCATTTGAACAGGGCAAAGGAGCACAAAGCACACACAAGCTGCATTCAGCAACAATATTCTTGTTTGTCTTATAAATACAAGGCAGATGCTAATTGAAAACACAAGGAAATTTGATCCTATTAAAAAGGCAGGAAGCTGCATTTAGTCAATTCATCATTAAATGCTTACTACAAGGCAGTGTTGCTGATGAAATAGTGCAGGGGCACACCCTCGTGGACAAAATGCTTACAGCACCTGGTATTCCCAGGCGGTCTCCCATCCAAGTACTAACCAGGCCTGACCCTGCTTAGCTTCCGAGATCAGACGAGATCGGGCGTACCCAGGCTGGTATGGCCGTAAGCGAGAACCAATCTCTTGCTACAACATATATAGTCAAAGTGAGTGTGATAAACAGACATTGCATTTTCACCAATTAGATAAGCAGCTTGAACTTTGTGTCACTGAAAAAGTAGAAGAAATTACAAACACTGTTCCCATCACTTTTTAGCACAGGTAGTTGGATAAAATACAAACTTTATTTCCTTTCATCATTTGAACAGGGCAAAGGAGCACAAAGCACACACAAGCTGCATTCAGCAACAATATTCTTGTTTGTCTTATAAATACAAGGCAGATGCTAATTGAAAACACAAGGAAATTTGATCCTATTAAAAAGGCAGGAAGCTGCATTTAGTCAATTCATCATTAAATGCTTACTACAAGGCAGTGTTGCTGATGAAATAGTGCAGGGGCACACCCTCGTGGACAAAATGCTTACAGCACCTGGTATTCCCAGGCGGTCTCCCATCCAAGTACTAACCAGGCCCGACCCTGCTTAGCTTCCGAGATCAGACGAGATCGGGCGTACCCAGGCTGGTATGGCCGTAAGCGAGAAACAATCTCTTGCTACAACATATATAGTCAAAGTGAGTCTGATAAAACAGACATTTAGTCAATTCATCATTAAATGCTTAATACAAGGCAGTGTTGCTGATGAAATAGTGCAAGAGCACACCCTCGTGGACAAAATGCTTACAGCACCTGGTATTCCCAGGCGGTCTCCCATCCAAGTACTAACCAGGCCCGACCCTGCTTAGCTTCCGAGATCAGACGAGATCGGGCGTACCCAGGCTGGTATGGCCGTAAGCGAGAAACAATCTCTTGCTACAACATATATAGTCAAAGTGAGTGTGATAAACAGACATTGCATTTTCACCAATTAGATAAGCAGCTTGAACTTTGTGTCACTGAAAAAGTAGAAGAAATTACAAACACTGTTCCCATCACTTTTTAGCACAGGTAGTTGGATAAAATACAAACTTTATTTCCTTTCATCATTTGAACAGGGCAAAGGAGCACAAAGCACACACAAGCTGCATTCAGCAACAATATTCTTGTTTGTCTTATAAATACAAGGCAGATGCTAATTGAAAACACAAGGAAATTTGATCCTATTAAAAAGGCAGGAAGCTGCATTTAGTCAATTCATCATTAAATGCTTACAACAAAGCAGTGTTGCTGATGAAATAGTGCAGGGGCACACCCTCGTGGACAAAATGCTTACAGCACCTGGTATTCCCAGGCGGTCTCCCATCCAAGTACTAACCAGGCCGGACCCTGCTTAGCTTCCGAGATCAGACGAGATCGGGCGTACCCAGGCTGGTATGGCCGTAAGCGAGAAACAATCTCTTGCTACAACATATATAGTCAAAGTGAGTCTGATAAAACAGACATTTAGTCAATTCATCATTAAATGCTTAATACAAGGCAGTGTTGCTGATGAAATAGTGCAAGAGCACACCCTCGTGGACAAAATGCTTACAGCACCTGGTATTCCCAGGCGGTCTCCCATCCAAGTACTAACCAGGCCCGACCCTGCTTAGCTTCCGAGATCAGACGAGATCGGGCGTACCCAGGCTGGTATGGCCGTAAGCGAGAAACAATCTCTTGCTACAACATATATAGTCAAAGTGAGTGTGATAAACAGACATTGCATTTTCACCAATTAGATAAGCAGCTTGAACTTTGTGTCACTGAAAAAGTAGAAGAAATTACAAACACTGTTCCCATCACTTTTTACCACAGGTAGTTGGATAAAATACAAACTTTATTTCCTTTCATCATTTGAACAGGGCAAAGGAGCACAAAGCACACACAAGCTGCATTCAGCAACAATATTCTTGTTTGTCTTATAAATACAAGGCAGATGCTAATTGAAAACACAAGGAAATTTGATCCTATTAAAAAGGCAGGAAGCTGCATTTAGTCAATTCATCATTAAATGCTTACTACAAGGCAGTGTTGCTGATGAAATAGTGCAGGGGCACACCCTCGTGGACAAAATGCTTACAGCACCTGGTATTCCCAGGCGGTCTCCCATCCAAGTACTAACCAGGCCTGACCCTGCTTAGCTTCCGAGATCAGACGAGATCGGGCGTACCCAGGCTGGTATGGCCGTAAGCGAGAACCAATCTCTTGCTACAACATATATAGTCAAAGTGAGTGTGATAAACAGACATTGCATTTTCACCAATTAGATAAGCAGCTTGAACTTTGTGTCACTGAAAAAGTAGAAGAAATTACAAACACTGTTCCCATCACTTTTTAGCACAGGTAGTTGGATAAAATACAAACTTTATTTCCTTTCATCATTTGAACAGGGCAAAGGAGCACAAAGCACACACAAGCTGCATTCAGCAACAATATTCTTGTTTGTCTTATAAATACAAGGCAGATGCTAATTGAAAACACAAGGAAATTTGATCCTATTAAAAAGGCAGGAAGCTGCATTTAGTCAATTCATCATTAAATGCTTACTACAAGGCAGTGTTGCTGATGAAATAGTGCAGGGGCACACCCTCGTGGACAAAATGCTTACAGCACCTGGTATTCCCAGGCGGTCTCCCATCCAAGTACTAACCAGGCCCGACCCTGCTTAGCTTCCGAGATCAGACGAGATCGGGCGTACCCAGGCTGGTATGGCCGTAAGCGAGAAACAATCTCTTGCTACAACATATATAGTCAAAGTGAGTCTGATAAAACAGACATTTAGTCAATTCATCATTAAATGCTTAATACAAGGCAGTGTTGCTGATGAAATAGTGCAAGAGCACACCCTCGTGGACAAAATGCTTACAGCACCTGGTATTCCCAGGCGGTCTCCCATCCAAGTACTAACCAGGCCCGACCCTGCTTAGCTTCCGAGATCAGACGAGATCGGGCGTACCCAGGCTGGTATGGCCGTAAGCGAGAAACAATCTCTTGCTACAACATATATAGTCAAAGTGAGTCTGATAAAACAGACATTTAGTCAATTCATCATTAAATGCTTAATACAAGGCAGTGTTGCTGATGAAATAGTGCAAGAGCACACCCTCGTGGACAAAATGCTTACAGCACCTGGTATTCCCAGGCGGTCTCCCATCCAAGTACTAACCAGGCCCGACCCTGCTTAGCTTCCGAGATCAGACGAGATCGGGCGTACCCAGGCTGGTATGGCCGTAAGCGAGAAACAATCTCTTGCTACAACATATATAGTCAAAGTGAGTGTGATAAACAGACATTGCATTTTCACCAATTAGATAAGCAGCTTGAACTTTGTGTCACTGAAAAAGTAGAAGAAATTACAAACACTGTTCCCATCACTTTTTAGCACAGGTAGTTGGATAAAATACAAACTTTATTTCCTTTCATCATTTGAACAGGGCAAAGGAGCACAAAGCACACACAAGCTGCATTCAGCAACAATATTCTTGTTTGTCTTATAAATACAAGGCAGATGCTAATTGAAAACACAAGGAAATTTGATCCTATTAAAAAGGCAGGAAGCTGCATTTAGTCAATTCATCATTAAATGCTTACTACAAGGCAGTGTTGCTGATGAAATAGTGCAGGGGCACACCCTCGTGGACAAAATGCTTACAGCACCTGGTATTCCCAGGCGGTCTCCCATCCAAGTACTAACCAGGCCCGACCCTGCTTAGCTTCCGAGATCAGACGAGATCGGGCGTACCCAGGCTGGTATGGCCGTAAGCGAGAAACAATCTCTTGCTACAACATATATAGTCAAAGTGAGTGTGATAAACAGACATTGCATTTTCACCAATTAGATAAGCAGCTTGAACTTTGTGTCACTGAAAAAGTAGAAGAAATTACAAACACTGTTCCCATCACTTTTTACCACAGGTAGTTGGATAAAATACAAACTTTATTTCCTTTCATCATTTGAACAGGGCAAAGGAGCACAAAGCACACACAAGCTGCATTCAGCAACAATATTCTTGTTTGTCTTATAAATACAAGGCAGATGCTAATTGAAAACACAAGGAAATTTGATCCTATTAAAAAGGCAGGAAGCTGCATTTAGTCAATTCATCATTAAATGCTTACTACAAGGCAGTGTTGCTGATGAAATAGTGCAGGGGCACACCCTCGTGGACAAAATGCTTACAGCACCTGGTATTCCCAGGCGGTCTCCCATCCAAGTACTAACCAGGCCTGACCCTGCTTAGCTTCCGAGATCAGACGAGATCGGGCGTACCCAGGCTGGTATGGCCGTAAGCGAGAACCAATCTCTTGCTACAACATATATAGTCAAAGTGAGTGTGATAAACAGACATTGCATTTTCACCAATTAGATAAGCAGCTTGAACTTTGTGTCACTGAAAAAGTAGAAGAAATTACAAACACTGTTCCCATCACTTTTTAGCACAGGTAGTTGGATAAAATACAAACTTTATTTCCTTTCATCATTTGAACAGGGCAAAGGAGCACAAAGCACACACAAGCTGCATTCAGCAACAATATTCTTGTTTGTCTTATAAATACAAGGCAGATGCTAATTGAAAACACAAGGAAATTTGATCCTATTAAAAAGGCAGGAAGCTGCATTTAGTCAATTCATCATTAAATGCTTACTACAAGGCAGTGTTGCTGATGAAATAGTGCAGGGGCACACCCTCGTGGACAAAATGCTTACAGCACCTGGTATTCCCAGGCGGTCTCCCATCCAAGTACTAACCAGGCCCGACCCTGCTTAGCTTCCGAGATCAGACGAGATCGGGCGTACCCAGGCTGGTATGGCCGTAAGCGAGAAACAATCTCTTGCTACAACATATATAGTCAAAGTGAGTCTGATAAAACAGACATTTAGTCAATTCATCATTAAATGCTTAATACAAGGCAGTGTTGCTGATGAAATAGTGCAAGAGCACACCCTCGTGGACAAAATGCTTACAGCACCTGGTATTCCCAGGCGGTCTCCCATCCAAGTACTAACCAGGCCCGACCCTGCTTAGCTTCCGAGATCAGACGAGATCGGGCGTACCCAGGCTGGTATGGCCGTAAGCGAGAAACAATCTCTTGCTACAACATATATAGTCAAAGTGAGTGTGATAAACAGACATTGCATTTTCACCAATTAGATAAGCAGCTTGAACTTTGTGTCACTGAAAAAGTAGAAGAAATTACAAACACTGTTCCCATCACTTTTTAGCACAGGTAGTTGGATAAAATACAAACTTTATTTCCTTTCATCATTTGAACAGGGCAAAGGAGCACAAAGCACACACAAGCTGCATTCAGCAACAATATTCTTGTTTGTCTTATAAATACAAGGCAGATGCTAATTGAAAACACAAGGAAATTTGATCCTATTAAAAAGGCAGGAAGCTGCATTTAGTCAATTCATCATTAAATGCTTACAACAAAGCAGTGTTGCTGATGAAATAGTGCAGGGGCACACCCTCGTGGACAAAATGCTTACAGCACCTGGTATTCCCAGGCGGTCTCCCATCCAAGTACTAACCAGGCCGGACCCTGCTTAGCTTCCGAGATCAGACGAGATCGGGCGTACCCAGGCTGGTATGGCCGTAAGCGAGAAACAATCTCTTGCTACAACATATATAGTCAAAGTGAGTCTGATAAAACAGACATTTAGTCAATTCATCATTAAATGCTTAATACAAGGCAGTGTTGCTGATGAAATAGTGCAAGAGCACACCCTCGTGGACAAAATGCTTACAGCACCTGGTATTCCCAGGCGGTCTCCCATCCAAGTACTAACCAGGCCCGACCCTGCTTAGCTTCCGAGATCAGACGAGATCGGGCGTACCCAGGCTGGTATGGCCGTAAGCGAGAAACAATCTCTTGCTACAACATATATAGTCAAAGTGAGTGTGATAAACAGACATTGCATTTTCACCAATTAGATAAGCAGCTTGAACTTTGTGTCACTGAAAAAGTAGAAGAAATTACAAACACTGTTCCCATCACTTTTTACCACAGGTAGTTGGATAAAATACAAACTTTATTTCCTTTCATCATTTGAACAGGGCAAAGGAGCACAAAGCACACACAAGCTGCATTCAGCAACAATATTCTTGTTTGTCTTATAAATACAAGGCAGATGCTAATTGAAAACACAAGGAAATTTGATCCTATTAAAAAGGCAGGAAGCTGCATTTAGTCAATTCATCATTAAATGCTTACTACAAGGCAGTGTTGCTGATGAAATAGTGCAGGGGCACACCCTCGTGGACAAAATGCTTACAGCACCTGGTATTCCCAGGCGGTCTCCCATCCAAGTACTAACCAGGCCTGACCCTGCTTAGCTTCCGAGATCAGACGAGATCGGGCGTACCCAGGCTGGTATGGCCGTAAGCGAGAACCAATCTCTTGCTACAACATATATAGTCAAAGTGAGTGTGATAAACAGACATTGCATTTTCACCAATTAGATAAGCAGCTTGAACTTTGTGTCACTGAAAAAGTAGAAGAAATTACAAACACTGTTCCCATCACTTTTTAGCACAGGTAGTTGGATAAAATACAAACTTTATTTCCTTTCATCATTTGAACAGGGCAAAGGAGCACAAAGCACACACAAGCTGCATTCAGCAACAATATTCTTGTTTGTCTTATAAATACAAGGCAGATGCTAATTGAAAACACAAGGAAATTTGATCCTATTAAAAAGGCAGGAAGCTGCATTTAGTCAATTCATCATTAAATGCTTACTACAAGGCAGTGTTGCTGATGAAATAGTGCAGGGGCACACCCTCGTGGACAAAATGCTTACAGCACCTGGTATTCCCAGGCGGTCTCCCATCCAAGTACTAACCAGGCCCGACCCTGCTTAGCTTCCGAGATCAGACGAGATCGGGCGTACCCAGGCTGGTATGGCCGTAAGCGAGAAACAATCTCTTGCTACAACATATATAGTCAAAGTGAGTCTGATAAAACAGACATTTAGTCAATTCATCATTAAATGCTTAATACAAGGCAGTGTTGCTGATGAAATAGTGCAAGAGCACACCCTCGTGGACAAAATGCTTACAGCACCTGGTATTCCCAGGCGGTCTCCCATCCAAGTACTAACCAGGCCCGACCCTGCTTAGCTTCCGAGATCAGACGAGATCGGGCGTACCCAGGCTGGTATGGCCGTAAGCGAGAAACAATCTCTTGCTACAACATATATAGTCAAAGTGAGTGTGATAAACAGACATTGCATTTTCACCAATTAGATAAGCAGCTTGAACTTTGTGTCACTGAAAAAGTAGAAGAAATTACAAACACTGTTCCCATCACTTTTTAGCACAGGTAGTTGGATAAAATACAAACTTTATTTCCTTTCATCATTTGAACAGGGCAAAGGAGCACAAAGCACACACAAGCTGCATTCAGCAACAATATTCTTGTTTGTCTTATAAATACAAGGCAGATGCTAATTGAAAACACAAGGAAATTTGATCCTATTAAAAAGGCAGGAAGCTGCATTTAGTCAATTCATCCTTAAATGCTTACTACAAGGCAGTGTTGCTGATGAAATAGTGCAGGGGCACACCCTCGTGGACAAAATGCTTACAGCACCTGGTATTCCCAGGCGGTCTCCCATCCAAGTACTAACCAGGCCCGACCCTGCTTAGCTTCCGAGATCAGACGAGATCGGGCGTACCCAGGCTGGTATGGCCGTAAGCGAGAAACAATCTCTTGCTACAACATATATAGTCAAAGTGAGTCTGATAAAACAGACATTTAGTCAATTCATCATTAAATGCTTAATACAAGGCAGTGTTGCTGATGAAATAGTGCAAGAGCACACCCTCGTGGACAAAATGCTTACAGCACCTGGTATTCCCAGGCGGTCTCCCATCCAAGTACTAACCAGGCCCGACCCTGCTTAGCTTCCGAGATCAGACGAGATCGGGCGTACCCAGGCTGGTATGGCCGTAAGCGAGAAACAATCTCTTGCTACAACATATATAGTCAAAGTGAGTGTGATAAACAGACATTGCATTTTCACCAATTAGATAAGCAGCTTGAACTTTGTGTCACTGAAAAAGTAGAAGAAATTACAAACACTGTTCCCATCACTTTTTACCACAGGTAGTTGGATAAAATACAAACTTTATTTCCTTTCATCATTTGAACAGGGCAAAGGAGCACAAAGCACACACAAGCTGCATTCAGCAACAATATTCTTGTTTGTCTTATAAATACAAGGCAGATGCTAATTGAAAACACAAGGAAATTTGATCCTATTAAAAAGGCAGGAAGCTGCATTTAGTCAATTCATCATTAAATGCTTACTACAAGGCAGTGTTGCTGATGAAATAGTGCAGGGGCACACCCTCGTGGACAAAATGCTTACAGCACCTGGTATTCCCAGGCGGTCTCCCATCCAAGTACTAACCAGGCCCGACCCTGCTTAGCTTCCGAGATCAGACGAGATCGGGCGTACCCAGGCTGGTATGGCCGTAAGCGAGAAACAATCTCTTGCTACAACATATATAGTCAAAGTGAGTGTGATAAACAGACATTGCATTTTCACCAATTAGATAAGCAGCTTGAACTTTGTGTCACTGAAAAAGTAGAAGAAATTACAAACACTGTTCCCATCACTTTTTACCACAGGTAGTTGGATAAAATACAAACTTTATTTCCTTTCATCATTTGAACAGGGCAAAGGAGCACAAAGCACACACAAGCTGCATTCAGCAACAATATTCTTGTTTGTCTTATAAATACAAGGCAGATGCTAATTGAAAACACAAGGAAATTTGATCCTATTAAAAAGGCAGGAAGCTGCATTTAGTCAATTCATCATTAAATGCTTACTACAAGGCAGTGTTGCTGATGAAATAGTGCAGGGGCACACCCTCGTGGACAAAATGCTTACAGCACCTGGTATTCCCAGGCGGTCTCCCATCCAAGTACTAACCAGGCCTGACCCTGCTTAGCTTCCGAGATCAGACGAGATCGGGCGTACCCAGGCTGGTATGGCCATAAGCGAGAACCAATCTCTTGCTACAACATATATAGTCAAAGTGAGTGTGATAAACAGACATTGCATTTTCACCAATTAGATAAGCAGCTTGAACTTTGTGTCACTGAAAAAGTAGAAGAAATTACAAACACTGTTCCCATCACTTTTTAGCACAGGTAGTTGGATAAAATACAAACTTTATTTCCTTTCATCATTTGAACAGGGCAAAGGAGCACAAAGCACACACAAGCTGCATTCAGCAACAATATTCTTGTTTGTCTTATAAATACAAGGCAGATGCTAATTGAAAACACAAGGAAATTTGATCCTATTAAAAAGGCAGGAAGCTGCATTTAGTCAATTCATCATTAAATGCTTACTACAAGGCAGTGTTGCTGATGAAATAGTGCAGGGGCACACCCTCGTGGACAAAATGCTTACAGCACCTGGTATTCCCAGGCGGTCTCCCATCCAAGTACTAACCAGGCCCGACCCTGCTTAGCTTCCGAGATCAGACGAGATCGGGCGTACCCAGGCTGGTATGGCCGTAAGCGAGAAACAATCTCTTGCTACAACATATATAGTCAAAGTGAGTCTGATAAAACAGACATTTAGTCAATTCATCATTAAATGCTTAATACAAGGCAGTGTTGCTGATGAAATAGTGCAAGAGCACACCCTCGTGGACAAAATGCTTACAGCACCTGGTATTCCCAGGCGGTCTCCCATCCAAGTACTAACCAGGCCCGACCCTGCTTAGCTTCCGAGATCAGACGAGATCGGGCGTACCCAGGCTGGTATGGCCGTAAGCGAGAAACAATCTCTTGCTACAACATATATAGTCAAAGTGAGTGTGATAAACAGACATTGCATTTTCACCAATTAGATAAGCAGCTTGAACTTTGTGTCACTGAAAAAGTAGAAGAAATTACAAACACTGTTCCCATCACTTTTTACCACAGGTAGTTGGATAAAATACAAACTTTATTTCCTTTCATCATTTGAACAGGGCAAAGGAGCACAAAGCACACACAAGCTGCATTCAGCAACAATATTCTTGTTTGTCTTATAAATACAAGGCAGATGCTAATTGAAAACACAAGGAAATTTGATCCTATTAAAAAGGCAGGAAGCTGCATTTAGTCAATTCATCATTAAATGCTTACTACAAGGCAGTGTTGCTGATGAAATAGTGCAGGGGCACACCCTCGTGGACAAAATGCTTACAGCACCTGGTATTCCCAGGCGGTCTCCCATCCAAGTACTAACCAGGCCCGACCCTGCTTAGCTTCCGAGATCAGACGAGATCGGGCGTACCCAGGCTGGTATGGCCGTAAGCGAGAAACAATCTCTTGCTACAACATATATAGTCAAAGTGAGTCTGATAAAACAGACATTTAGTCAATTCATCATTAAATGCTTAATACAAGGCAGTGTTGCTGATGAAATAGTGCAAGAGCACACCCTCGTGGACAAAATGCTTACAGCACCTGGTATTCCCAGGCGGTCTCCCATCCAAGTACTAACCAGGCCCGACCCTGCTTAGCTTCCGAGATCAGACGAGATCGGGCGTACCCAGGCTGGTATGGCCGTAAGCGAGAAACAATCTCTTGCTACAACATATATAGTCAAAGTGAGTGTGATAAACAGACATTGCATTTTCACCAATTAGATAAGCAGCTTGAACTTTGTGTCACTGAAAAAGTAGAAGAAATTACAAACACTGTTCCCATCACTTTTTACCACAGGTAGTTGGATAAAATACAAACTTTATTTCCTTTCATCATTTGAACAGGGCAAAGGAGCACAAAGCACACACAAGCTGCATTCAGCAACAATATTCTTGTTTGTCTTATAAATACAAGGCAGATGCTAATTGAAAACACAAGGAAATTTGATCCTATTAAAAAGGCAGGAAGCTGCATTTAGTCAATTCATCATTAAATGCTTACTACAAGGCAGTGTTGCTGATGAAATAGTGCAGGGGCACACCCTCGTGGACAAAATGCTTACAGCAGCTGGTATTCCCAGGCGGTCTCCCATCCAAGTACTAACCAGGCCCGACCCTGCTTAGCTTCCGAGATCAGACGAGATCGGGCGTACCCAGGCTGGTATGGCCGTAAGCGAGAAACAATCTCTTGCTACAACATATATAGTCAAAGTGAGTGTGATAAACAGACATTGCATTTTCACCAATTAGATAAGCAGCTTGAACTTTGTGTCACTGAAAAAGTAGAAGAAATTACAAACACTGTTCCCATCACTTTTTACCACAGGTAGTTGGATAAAATACAAACTTTATTTCCTTTCATCATTTGAACAGGGCAAAGGAGCACAAAGCACACACAAGCTGCATTCAGCAACAATATTCTTGTTTGTCTTATAAATACAAGGCAGATGCTAATTGAAAACACAAGGAAATTTGATCCTATTAAAAAGGCAGGAAGCTGCATTTAGTCAATTCATCATTAAATGCTTACTACAAGGCAGTGTTGCTGATGAAATAGTGCAGTGGCACACCCTCGTGGACAAAATGCTTACAGCACCTGTTATTCCCAGGCGGTCTCCCATCCAAGTACTAACCAGGCCCGACCCTGCTTAGCTTCCGAGATCAGACGAGATCGGGCGTACCCAGGCTGGTATGGCCGTAAGCGAGAAACATTCTCTTGCTACAACATATATAGTCAAAGTGAGTCTGATAAAACAGACATTTAGTCAATTCATCATTAAATGCTTAATACAAGGCAGTGTTGCTGATGAAATAGTGCAAGAGCACACCCTCGTGGACAAAATGCTTACAGCACCTGGTATTCCCAGGCGGTCTCCCATCCAAGTACTAACCAGGCCCGACCCTGCTTAGCTTCCGAGATCAGACGAGATCGGGCGTACCCAGGCTGGTATGGCCGTAAGCGAGAAACAATCTCTTGCTACAACATATATAGTCAAAGTGAGTGTGATAAACAGACATTGCATTTTCACCAATTAGATAAGCAGCTTGAACTTTGTGTCACTGAAAAAGTAGAAGAAATTACAAACACTGTTCCCATCACTTTTTAGCACAGGTAGTTGGATAAAATACAAACTTTATTTCCTTTCATCATTTGAACAGGGCAAAGGAGCACAAAGCACACACAAGCTGCATTCAGCAACAATATTCTTGTTTGTCTTATAAATACAAGGCAGATGCTAATTGAAAACACAAGGAAATTTGATCCTATTAAAAAGGCAGGAAGCTGCATTTAGTCAATTCATCATTAAATGCTTACTACAAGGCAGTGTTGCTGATGAAATAGTGCAGGGGCACACCCTCGTGGACAAAATGCTTACAGCACCTGGTATTCCCAGGCGGTCTCCCATCCAAGTACTAACCAGGCCTGACCCTGCTTAGCTTCCGAGATCAGACGAGATCGGGCGTACCCAGGCTGGTATGGCCGTAAGCGAGAACCAATCTCTTGCTACAACATATATAGTCAAAGTGAGTGTGATAAACAGACATTGCATTTTCACCAATTAGATAAGCAGCTTGAACTTTGTGTCACTGAAAAAGTAGAAGAAATTACAAACACTGTTCCCATCACTTTTTAGCACAGGTAGTTGGATAAAATACAAACTTTATTTCCTTTCATCATTTGAACAGGGCAAAGGAGCACAAAGCACACACAAGCTGCATTCAGCAACAATATTCTTGTTTGTCTTATAAATACAAGGCAGATGCTAATTGAAAACACAAGGAAATTTGATCCTATTAAAAAGGCAGGAAGCTGCATTTAGTCAATTCATCATTAAATGCTTACTACAAAGCAGTGTTGCTGATGAAATAGTGCAGGGGCACACCCTCGTGGACAAAATGCTTACAGCACCTGGTATTCCCAGGCGGTCTCCCATCCAAGTACTAACCAGGCCCGACCCTGCTTAGCTTCCGAGATCAGACGAGATCGGGCGTACCCAGGCTGGTATGGCCGTAAGCGAGAAACAATCTCTTGCTACAACATATATAGTCAAAGTGAGTGTGATAAACAGACATTGCATTTTCACCAATTAGATAAGCAGCTTGAACTTTGTGTCACTGAAAAAGTAGAAGAAATTACAAACACTGTTCCCATCACTTTTTACCACAGGTAGTTGGATAAAATACAAACTTTATTTCCTTTCATCATTTGAACAGGGCAAAGGAGCACAAAGCACACACAAGCTGCATTCAGCAACAATATTCTTGTTTGTCTTATAAATACAAGGCAGATGCTAATTGAAAACACAAGGAAATTTGATCCTATTAAAAAGGCAGGAAGCTGCATTTAGTCAATTCATCATTAAATGCTTACTACAAGGCAGTGTTGCTGATGAAATAGTGCAGGGGCACACCCTCGTGGACAAAATGCTTACAGCACCTGGTATTCCCAGGCGGTCTCCCATCCAAGTACTAACCAGGCCTGACCCTGCTTAGCTTCCGAGATCAGACGAGATCGGGCGTCCCCAGGCTGGTATGGCCGTAAGCGAGAACCAATCTCTTGCTACAACATATATAGTCAAAGTGAGTGTGATAAACAGACATTGCATTTTCACCAATTAGATAAGCAGCTTGAACTTTGTGTCACTGAAAAAGTAGAAGAAATTACAAACACTGTTCCCATCACTTTTTAGCACAGGTAGTTGGATAAAATACAAACTTTATTTCCTTTCATCATTTGAACAGGGCAAAGGAGCACAAAGCACACACAAGCTGCATTCAGCAACAATATTCTTGTTTGTCTTATAAATACAAGGCAGATGCTAATTGAAAACACAAGGAAATTTGATCCTATTAAAAAGGCAGGAAGCTGCATTTAGTCAATTCATCATTAAATGCTTACTACAAGGCAGTGTTGCTGATGAAATAGTGCAGGGGCACACCCTCGTGGACAAAATGCTTACAGCACCTGGTATTCCCAGGCGGTCTCCCATCCAAGTACTAACCAGGCCCGACCCTGCTTAGCTTCCGAGATCAGACGAGATCGGGCGTACCCAGGCTGGTATGGCCGTAAGCGAGAAACAATCTCTTGCTACAACATATATAGTCAAAGTGAGTCTGATAAAACAGACATTTAGTCAATTCATCATTAAATGCTTAATACAAGGCAGTGTTGCTGATGAAATAGTGCAAGAGCACACCCTCGTGGACAAAATGCTTACAGCACCTGGTATTCCCAGGCGGTCTCCCATCCAAGTACTAACCAGGCCCGACCCTGCTTAGCTTCCGAGATCAGACGAGATCGGGCGTACCCAGGCTGGTATGGCCGTAAGCGAGAAACAATCTCTTGCTACAACATATATAGTCAAAGTGAGTGTGATAAACAGACATTGCATTTTCACCAATTAGATAAGCAGCTTGAACTTTGTGTCACTGAAAAAGTAGAAGAAATTACAAACACTGTTCCCATCACTTTTTAGCACAGGTAGTTGGATAAAATACAAACTTTATTTCCTTTCATCATTTGAACAGGGCAAAGGAGCACAAAGCACACACAAGCTGCATTCAGCAACAATATTCTTGTTTGTCTTATAAATACAAGGCAGATGCTAATTGAAAACACAAGGAAATTTGATCCTATTAAAAAGGCAGGAAGCTGCATTTAGTCAATTCATCATTAAATGCTTACTACAAAGCAGTGTTGCTGATGAAATAGTGCAGGGGCACACCCTCGTGGACAAAATGCTTACAGCACCTGGTATTCCCAGGCGGTCTCCCATCCAAGTACTAACCAGGCCCGACCCTGCTTAGCTTCCGAGATCAGACGAGATCGGGCGTACCCAGGCTGGTATGGCCGTAAGCGAGAAACAATCTCTTGCTACAACATATATAGTCAAAGTGAGTCTGATAAAACAGACATTTAGTCAATTCATCATTAAATGCTTAATACAAGGCAGTGTTGCTGATGAAATAGTGCAAGAGCACACCCTCGTGGACAAAATGCTTACAGCACCTGGTATTCCCAGGCGGTCTCCCATCCAAGTACTAACCAGGCCCGACCCTGCTTAGCTTCCGAGATCAGACGAGATCGGGCGTACCCAGGCTGGTATGGCCGTAAGCGAGAAACAATCTCTTGCTACAACATATATAGTCAAAGTGAGGGTGATAAACAGACATTGCATTTTCACCAATTAGATAAGCAGCTTGAACTTTGTGTCACTGAAAAAGTAGAAGAAATTACAAACACTGTTCCCATCACTTTTTACCACAGGTAGTTGGATAAAATACAAACTTTATTTCCTTTCATCATTTGAACAGGGCAAAGGAGCACAAAGCACACACAAGCTGCATTCAGCAACAATATTCTTGTTTGTCTTATAAATACAAGGCAGATGCTAATTGAAAACACAAGGAAATTTGATCCTATTAAAAAGGCAGGAAGCTGCATTTAGTCAATTCATCCTTAAATGCTTACTACAAGGCAGTGTTGCTGATGAAATAGTGCAGGGGCACACCCTCGTGGACAAAATGCTTACAGCACCTGGTATTCCCAGGCGGTCTCCCATCCAAGTACTAACCAGGCCCGACCCTGCTTAGCTTCCGAGATCAGACGAGATCGGGCGTACCCAGGCTGGTATGGCCGTAAGCGAGAAACAATCTCTTGCTACAACATATATAGTCAAAGTGAGTCTGATAAAACAGACATTTAGTCAATTCATCATTAAATGCTTAATACAAGGCAGTGTTGCTGATGAAATAGTGCAAGAGCACACCCTCGTGGACAAAATGCTTACAGCACCTGGTATTCCCAGGCGGTCTCCCATCCAAGTACTAACCAGGCCCGACCCTGCTTAGCTTCCGAGATCAGACGAGATCGGGCGTACCCAGGCTGGTATGGCCGTAAGCGAGAAACAATCTCTTGCTACAACATATATAGTCAAAGTGAGTGTGATAAACAGACATTGCATTTTCACCAATTAGATAAGCAGCTTGAACTTTGTGTCACTGAAAAAGTAGAAGAAATTACAAACACTGTTCCCATCACTTTTTAGCACAGGTAGTTGGATAAAATACAAACTTTATTTCCTTTCATCATTTGAACAGGGCAAAGGAGCACAAAGCACACACAAGCTGCATTCAGCAACAATATTCTTGTTTGTCTTATAAATACAAGGCAGATGCTAATTGAAAACACAAGGAAATTTGATCCTATTAAAAAGGCAGGAAGCTGCATTTAGTCAATTCATCATTAAATGCTTACTACAAGGCAGTGTTGCTGATGAAATAGTGCAGGGGCACACCCTCGTGGACAAAATGCTTACAGCACCTGGTATTCCCAGGCGGTCTCCCATCCAAGTACTAACCAGGCCCGACCCTGCTTAGCTTCCGAGATCAGACGAGATCGGGCGTACCCAGGCTGGTATGGCCGTAAGCGAGAAACAATCTCTTGCTACAACATATATAGTCAAAGTGAGTGTGATAAACAGACATTGCATTTTCACCAATTAGATAAGCAGCTTGAACTTTGTGTCACTGAAAAAGTAGAAGAAATTACAAACACTGTTCCCATCACTTTTTACCACAGGTAGTTGGATAAAATACAAACTTTATTTCCTTTCATCATTTGAACAGGGCAAAGGAGCACAAAGCACACACAAGCTGCATTCAGCAACAATATTCTTGTTTGTCTTATAAATACAAGGCAGATGCTAATTGAAAACACAAGGAAATTTGATCCTATTAAAAAGGCAGGAAGCTGCATTTAGTCAATTCATCCTTAAATGCTTACTACAAGGCAGTGTTGCTGATGAAATAGTGCAGGGGCACACCCTCGTGGACAAAATGCTTACAGCACCTGGTATTCCCAGGCGGTCTCCCATCCAAGTACTAACCAGGCCCGACCCTGCTTAGCTTCCGAGATCAGACGAGATCGGGCGTACCCAGGCTGGTATGGCCGTAAGCGAGAAACAATCTCTTGCTACAACATATATAGTCAAAGTGAGTCTGATAAAACAGACATTTAGTCAATTCATCATTAAATGCTTAATACAAGGCAGTGTTGCTGATGAAATAGTGCAAGAGCACACCCTCGTGGACAAAATGCTTACAGCACCTGGTATTCCCAGGCGGTCTCCCATCCAAGTACTAACCAGGCCCGACCCTGCTTAGCTTCCGAGATCAGACGAGATCGGGCGTACCCAGGCTGGTATGGCCGTAAGCGAGAAACAATCTCTTGCTACAACATATATAGTCAAAGTGAGTGTGATAAACAGACATTGCATTTTCACCAATTAGATAAGCAGCTTGAACTTTGTGTCACTGAAAAAGTAGAAGAAATTACAAACACTGTTCCCATCACTTTTTAGCACAGGTAGTTGGATAAAATACAAACTTTATTTCCTTTCATCATTTGAACAGGGCAAAGGAGCACAAAGCACACACAAGCTGCATTCAGCAACAATATTCTTGTTTGTCTTATAAATACAAGGCAGATGCTAATTGAAAACACAAGGAAATTTGATCCTATTAAAAAGGCAGGAAGCTGCATTTAGTCAATTCATCATTAAATGCTTACTACAAGGCAGTGTTGCTGATGAAATAGTGCAGGGGCACACCCTCGTGGACAAAATGCTTACAGCACCTGGTATTCCCAGGCGGTCTCCCATCCAAGTACTAACCAGGCCCGACCCTGCTTAGCTTCCGAGATCAGACGAGATCGGGCGTACCCAGGCTGGTATGGCCGTAAGCGAGAAACAATCTCTTGCTACAACATATATAGTCAAAGTGAGTGTGATAAACAGACATTGCATTTTCACCAATTAGATAAGCAGCTTGAACTTTGTGTCACTGAAAAAGTAGAAGAAATTACAAACACTGTTCCCATCACTTTTTACCACAGGTAGTTGGATAAAATACAAACTTTATTTCCTTTCATCATTTGAACAGGGCAAAGGAGCACAAAGCACACACAAGCTGCATTCAGCAACAATATTCTTGTTTGTCTTATAAATACAAGGCAGATGCTAATTGAAAACACAAGGAAATTTGATCCTATTAAAAAGGCAGGAAGCTGCATTTAGTCAATTCATCATTAAATGCTTACTACAAGGCAGTGTTGCTGATGAAATAGTGCAGGGGCACACCCTCGTGGACAAAATGCTTACAGCACCTGGTATTCCCAGGCGGTCTCCCATCCAAGTACTAACCAGGCCTGACCCTGCTTAGCTTCCGAGATCAGACGAGATCGGGCGTACCCAGGCTGGTATGGCCGTAAGCGAGAACCAATCTCTTGCTACAACATATATAGTCAAAGTGAGTGTGATAAACAGACATTGCATTTTCACCAATTAGATAAGCAGCTTGAACTTTGTGTCACTGAAAAAGTAGAAGAAATTACAAACACTGTTCCCATCACTTTTTAGCACAGGTAGTTGGATAAAATACAAACTTTATTTCCTTTCATCATTTGAACAGGGCAAAGGAGCACAAAGCACACACAAGCTGCATTCAGCAACAATATTCTTGTTTGTCTTATAAATACAAGGCAGATGCTAATTGAAAACACAAGGAAATTTGATCCTATTAAAAAGGCAGGAAGCTGCATTTAGTCAATTCATCATTAAATGCTTACTACAAGGCAGTGTTGCTGATGAAATAGTGCAGGGGCACACCCTCGTGGACAAAATGCTTACAGCACCTGGTATTCCCAGGCGGTCTCCCATCCAAGTACTAACCAGGCCCGACCCTGCTTAGCTTCCGAGATCAGACGAGATCGGGCGTACCCAGGCTGGTATGGCCGTAAGCGAGAAACAATCTCTTGCTACAACATATATAGTCAAAGTGAGTCTGATAAAACAGACATTTAGTCAATTCATCATTAAATGCTTAATACAAGGCAGTGTTGCTGATGAAATAGTGCAAGAGCACACCCTCGTGGACAAAATGCTTACAGCACCTGGTATTCCCAGGCGGTCTCCCATCCAAGTACTAACCAGGCCCGACCCTGCTTAGCTTCCGAGATCAGACGAGATCGGGCGTACCCAGGCTGGTATGGCCGTAAGCGAGAAACAATCTCTTGCTACAACATATATAGTCAAAGTGAGTCTGATAAAACAGACATTTAGTCAATTCATCATTAAATGCTTAATACAAGGCAGTGTTGCTGATGAAATAGTGCAAGAGCACACCCTCGTGGACAAAATGCTTACAGCACCTGGTATTCCCAGGCGGTCTCCCATCCAAGTACTAACCAGGCCCGACCCTGCTTAGCTTCCGAGATCAGACGAGATCGGGCGTACCCAGGCTGGTATGGCCGTAAGCGAGAAACAATCTCTTGCTACAACATATATAGTCAAAGTGAGGGTGATAAACAGACATTGCATTTTCACCAATTAGATAAGCAGCTTGAACTTTGTGTCACTGAAAAAGTAGAAGAAATTACAAACACTGTTCCCATCACTTTTTAGCACAGGTAGTTGGATAAAATACAAACTTTATTTCCTTTCATCATTTGAACAGGGCAAAGGAGCACAAAGCACACACAAGCTGCATTCAGCAACAATATTCTTGTTTGTCTTATAAATACAAGGCAGATGCTAATTGAAAACACAAGGAAATTTGATCCTATTAAAAAGGCAGGAAGCTGCATTTAGTCAATTCATCATTAAATGCTTACTACAAGGCAGTGTTGCTGATGAAATAGTGCAGGGGCACACCCTCGTGGACAAAATGCTTACAGCACCTGGTATTCCCAGGCGGTCTCCCATCCAAGTACTAACCAGGCCCGACCCTGCTTAGCTTCCGAGATCAGACGAGATCGGGCGTACCCAGGCTGGTATGGCCGTAAGCGAGAAACAATCTCTTGCTACAACATATATAGTCAAAGTGAGTGTGATAAACAGACATTGCATTTTCACCAATTAGATAAGCAGCTTGAACTTTGTGTCACTGAAAAAGTAGAAGAAATTACAAACACTGTTCCCATCACTTTTTACCACAGGTAGTTGGATAAAATACAAACTTTATTTCCTTTCATCATTTGAACAGGGCAAAGGAGCACAAAGCACACACAAGCTGCATTCAGCAACAATATTCTTGTTTGTCTTATAAATACAAGGCAGATGCTAATTGAAAACACAAGGAAATTTGATCCTATTAAAAAGGCAGGAAGCTGCATTTAGTCAATTCATCATTAAATGCTTACTACAAGGCAGTGTTGCTGATGAAATAGTGCAGGGGCACACCCTCGTGGACAAAATGCTTACAGCACCTGGTATTCCCAGGCGGTCTCCCATCCAAGTACTAACCAGGCCTGACCCTGCTTAGCTTCCGAGATCAGACGAGATCGGGCGTACCCAGGCTGGTATGGCCGTAAGCGAGAACCAATCTCTTGCTACAACATATATAGTCAAAGTGAGTGTGATAAACAGACATTGCATTTTCACCAATTAGATAAGCAGCTTGAACTTTGTGTCACTGAAAAAGTAGAAGAAATTACAAACACTGTTCCCATCACTTTTTAGCACAGGTAGTTGGATAAAATACAAACTTTATTTCCTTTCATCATTTGAACAGGGCAAAGGAGCACAAAGCACACACAAGCTGCATTCAGCAACAATATTCTTGTTTGTCTTATAAATACAAGGCAGATGCTAATTGAAAACACAAGGAAATTTGATCCTATTAAAAAGGCAGGAAGCTGCATTTAGTCAATTCATCATTAAATGCTTACTACAAGGCAGTGTTGCTGATGAAATAGTGCAGGGGCACACCCTCGTGGACAAAATGCTTACAGCACCTGGTATTCCCAGGCGGTCTCCCATCCAAGTACTAACCAGGCCCGACCCTGCTTAGCTTCCGAGATCAGACGAGATCGGGCGTACCCAGGCTGGTATGGCCGTAAGCGAGAAACAATCTCTTGCTACAACATATATAGTCAAAGTGAGTCTGATAAAACAGACATTTAGTCAATTCATCATTAAATGCTTAATACAAGGCAGTGTTGCTGATGAAATAGTGCAAGAGCACACCCTCGTGGACAAAATGCTTACAGCACCTGGTATTCCCAGGCGGTCTCCCATCCAAGTACTAACCAGGCCCGACCCTGCTTAGCTTCCGAGATCAGACGAGATCGGGCGTACCCAGGCTGGTATGGCCGTAAGCGAGAAACAATCTCTTGCTACAACATATATAGTCAAAGTGAGTCTGATAAAACAGACATTTAGTCAATTCATCATTAAATGCTTAATACAAGGCAGTGTTGCTGATGAAATAGTGCAAGAGCACACCCTCGTGGACAAAATGCTTACAGCACCTGGTATTCCCAGGCGGTCTCCCATCCAAGTACTAACCAGGCCCGACCCTGCTTAGCTTCCGAGATCAGACGAGATCGGGCGTACCCAGGCTGGTATGGCCGTAAGCGAGAAACAATCTCTTGCTACAACATATATAGTCAAAGTGAGTCTGATAAAACAGACATTTAGTCAATTCATCATTAAATGCTTAATACAAGGCAGTGTTGCTGATGAAATAGTGCAAGAGCACACCCTCGTGGACAAAATGCTTACAGCACCTGGTATTCCCAGGCGGTCTCCCATCCAAGTACTAACCAGGCCCGACCCTGCTTAGCTTCCGAGATCAGACGAGATCGGGCGTACCCAGGCTGGTATGGCCGTAAGCGAGAAACAATCTCTTGCTACAACATATATAGTCAAAGTGAGTGTGATAAACAGACATTGCATTTTCACCAATTAGATAAGCAGCTTGAACTTTGTGTCACTGAAAAAGTAGAAGAAATTACAAACACTGTTCCCATCACTTTTTACCACAGGTAGTTGGATAAAATACAAACTTTATTTCCTTTCATCATTTGAACAGGGCAAAGGAGCACAAAGCACACACAAGCTGCATTCAGCAACAATATTCTTGTTTGTCTTATAAATACAAGGCAGATGCTAATTGAAAACACAAGGAAATTTGATCCTATTAAAAAGGCAGGAAGCTGCATTTAGTCAATTCATCATTAAATGCTTACTACAAGGCAGTGTTGCTGATGAAATAGTGCAGGGGCACACCCTCGTGGACAAAATGCTTACAGCACCTGGTATTCCCAGGCGGTCTCCCATCCAAGTACTAACCAGGCCCGACCCTGCTTAGCTTCCGAGATCAGACGAGATCGGGCGTACCCAGGCTGGTATGGCCGTAAGCGAGAAACAATCTCTTGCTACAACATATATAGTCAAAGTGAGTGTGATAAACAGACATTGCATTTTCACCAATTAGATAAGCAGCTTGAACTTTGTGTCACTGAAAAAGTAGAAGAAATTACAAACACTGTTCCCATCACTTTTTACCACAGGTAGTTGGATAAAATACAAACTTTATTTCCTTTCATCATTTGAACAGGGCAAAGGAGCACAAAGCACACACAAGCTGCATTCAGCAACAATATTCTTGTTTGTCTTATAAATACAAGGCAGATGCTAATTGAAAACACAAGGAAATTTGATCCTATTAAAAAGGCAGGAAGCTGCATTTAGTCAATTCATCATTAAATGCTTACTACAAGGCAGTGTTGCTGATGAAATAGTGCAGGGGCACACCCTCGTGGACAAAATGCTTACAGCACCTGGTATTCCCAGGCGGTCTCCCATCCAAGTACTAACCAGGCCTGACCCTGCTTAGCTTCCGAGATCAGACGAGATCGGGCGTACCCAGGCTGGTATGGCCGTAAGCGAGAACCAATCTCTTGCTACAACATATATAGTCAAAGTGAGTGTGATAAACAGACATTGCATTTTCACCAATTAGATAAGCAGCTTGAACTTTGTGTCACTGAAAAAGTAGAAGAAATTACAAACACTGTTCCCATCACTTTTTAGCACAGGTAGTTGGATAAAATACAAACTTTATTTCCTTTCATCATTTGAACAGGGCAAAGGAGCACAAAGCACACACAAGCTGCATTCAGCAACAATATTCTTGTTTGTCTTATAAATACAAGGCAGATGCTAATTGAAAACACAAGGAAATTTGATCCTATTAAAAAGGCAGGAAGCTGCATTTAGT
>NW_027675346.1:560000-595000 GCF_965601325.2 Salmo salar | reverse complement strand
CGTAACCAGGCTGGTATGGCCGTAAGCGAGAAACAATCTCTTGCTACAACATATATAGTCAAAGTGAGTGTGATAAACAGACATTGCATTTTCACCAATTAGATAAGCAGCTTGAACTTTGTGTCACTGAAAAAGTAGAAGAAATTACAAACACTGTTCCCATCACTTTTTAGCACAGGTAGTTGGATAAAATACAAACTTTATTTCCTTTCATCATTTGAACAGGGCAAAGGAGCACAAAGCACACACAAGCTGCATTCAGCAACAATATTCTTGTTTGTCTTATAAATACAAGGCAGATGCTAATTGAAAACACAAGGAAATTTGATCCTATTAAAAAGGCAGGAAGCTGCATTTAGTCAATTCATCATTAAATGCTTACTACAAGGCAGTGTTGCTGATGAAATAGTGCAGGGGCACACCCTCGTGGACAAAATGCTTACAGCACCTGGTATTCCCAGGCGGTCTCCCATCCAAGTACTAACCAGGCCCGACCCTGCTTAGCTTCCGAGATCAGACGAGATCGGGCGTACCCAGGCTGGTATGGCCGTAAGCGAGAAACAATCTCTTGCTACAACATATATAGTCAAAGTGAGTCTGATAAAACAGACATTTAGTCAATTCATCATTAAATGCTTAATACAAGGCAGTGTTGCTGATGAAATAGTGCAAGAGCACACCCTCGTGGACAAAATGCTTACAGCACCTGGTATTCCCAGGCGGTCTCCCATCCAAGTACTAACCAGGCCCGACCCTGCTTAGCTTCCGAGATCAGACGAGATCGGGGGTACCCAGGCTGGTATGGCCGTAAGCGAGAAACAATCTCTTGCTACAACATATATAGTCAAAGTGAGTGTGATAAACAGACATTGCATTTTCACCAATTAGATAAGCAGCTTGAACTTTGTGTCACTGAAAAAGTAGAAGAAATTACAAACACTGTTCCCATCACTTTTTAGCACAGGTAGTTGGATAAAATACAAACTTTATTTCCTTTCATCATTTGAACAGGGCAAAGGAGCACAAAGCACACACAAGCTGCATTCAGCAACAATATTCTTGTTTGTCTTATAAATACAAGGCAGATGCTAATTGAAAACACAAGGAAATTTGATCCTATTAAAAAGGCAGGAAGCTGCATTTAGTCAATTCATCATTAAATGCTTACTACAAGGCAGTGTTGCTGATGAAATAGTGCAGGGGCACACCCTCGTGGACAAAATGCTTACAGCACCTGGTATTCCCAGGCGGTCTCCCATCCAAGTACTAACCAGGCCCGACCCTGCTTAGCTTCCGAGATCAGACGAGATCGGGCGTACCCAGGCTGGTATGGCCGTAAGCGAGAAACAATCTCTTGCTACAACATATATAGTCAAAGTGAGTCTGATAAAACAGACATTTAGTCAATTCATCATTAAATGCTTAATACAAGGCAGTGTTGCTGATGAAATAGTGCAAGAGCACACCCTCGTGGACAAAATGCTTACAGCACCTGGTATTCCCAGGCGGTCTCCCATCCAAGTACTAACCAGGCCCGACCCTGCTTAGCTTCCGAGATCAGACGAGATCGGGCGTACCCAGGCTGGTATGGCCGTAAGCGAGAAACAATCTCTTGCTACAACATATATAGTCAAAGTGAGGGTGATAAACAGACATTGCATTTTCACCAATTAGATAAGCAGCTTGAACTTTGTGTCACTGAAAAAGTAGAAGAAATTACAAACACTGTTCCCATCACTTTTTACCACAGGTAGTTGGATAAAATACAAACTTTATTTCCTTTCATCATTTGAACAGGGCAAAGGAGCACAAAGCACACACAAGCTGCATTCAGCAACAATATTCTTGTTTGTCTTATAAATACAAGGCAGATGCTAATTGAAAACACAAGGAAATTTGATCCTATTAAAAAGGCAGGAAGCTGCATTTAGTCAATTCATCATTAAATGCTTACTACAAGGCAGTGTTGCTGATGAAATAGTGCAGGGGCACACCCTCGTGGACAAAATGCTTACAGCACCTGGTATTCCCAGGCGGTCTCCCATCCAAGTACTAACCAGGCCCGACCCTGCTTAGCTTCCGAGATCAGACGAGATCGGGCGTACCCAGGCTGGTATGGCCGTAAGCGAGAAACAATCTCTTGCTACAACATATATAGTCAAAGTGAGTCTGATAAAACAGACATTTAGTCAATTCATCATTAAATGCTTAATACAAGGCAGTGTTGCTGATGAAATAGTGCAAGAGCACACCCTCGTGGACAAAATGCTTACAGCACCTGGTATTCCCAGGCGGTCTCCCATCCAAGTACTAACCAGGCCCGACCCTGCTTAGCTTCCGAGATCAGACGAGATCGGGGGTACCCAGGCTGGTATGGCCGTAAGCGAGAAACAATCTCTTGCTACAACATATATAGTCAAAGTGAGTGTGATAAACAGACATTGCATTTTCACCAATTAGATAAGCAGCTTGAACTTTGTGTCACTGAAAAAGTAGAAGAAATTACAAACACTGTTCCCATCACTTTTTAGCACAGGTAGTTGGATAAAATACAAACTTTATTTCCTTTCATCATTTGAACAGGGCAAAGGAGCACAAAGCACACACAAGCTGCATTCAGCAACAATATTCTTGTTTGTCTTATAAATACAAGGCAGATGCTAATTGAAAACACAAGGAAATTTGATCCTATTAAAAAGGCAGGAAGCTGCATTTAGTCAATTCATCATTAAATGCTTACTACAAGGCAGTGTTGCTGATGAAATAGTGCAGGGGCACACCCTCGTGGACAAAATGCTTACAGCACCTGGTATTCCCAGGCGGTCTCCCATCCAAGTACTAACCAGGCCCGACCCTGCTTAGCTTCCGAGATCAGACGAGATCGGGCGTACCCAGGCTGGTATGGCCGTAAGCGAGAAACAATCTCTTGCTACAACATATATAGTCAAAGTGAGTCTGATAAAACAGACATTTAGTCAATTCATCATTAAATGCTTAATACAAGGCAGTGTTGCTGATGAAATAGTGCAAGAGCACACCCTCGTGGACAAAATGCTTACAGCACCTGGTATTCCCAGGCGGTCTCCCATCCAAGTACTAACCAGGCCCGACCCTGCTTAGCTTCCGAGATCAGACGAGATCGGGGGTACCCAGGCTGGTATGGCCGTAAGCGAGAAACAATCTCTTGCTACAACATATATAGTCAAAGTGAGTGTGATAAACAGACATTGCATTTTCACCAATTAGATAAGCAGCTTGAACTTTGTGTCACTGAAAAAGTAGAAGAAATTACAAACACTGTTCCCATCACTTTTTAGCACAGGTAGTTGGATAAAATACAAACTTTATTTCCTTTCATCATTTGAACAGGGCAAAGGAGCACAAAGCACACACAAGCTGCATTCAGCAACAATATTCTTGTTTGTCTTATAAATACAAGGCAGATGCTAATTGAAAACACAAGGAAATTTGATCCTATTAAAAAGGCAGGAAGCTGCATTTAGTCAATTCATCATTAAATGCTTACTACAAGGCAGTGTTGCTGATGAAATAGTGCAGGGGCACACCCTCGTGGACAAAATGCTTACAGCACCTGGTATTCCCAGGCGGTCTCCCATCCAAGTACTAACCAGGCCCGACCCTGCTTAGCTTCCGAGATCAGACGAGATCGGGCGTACCCAGGCTGGTATGGCCGTAAGCGAGAAACAATCTCTTGCTACAACATATATAGTCAAAGTGAGTCTGATAAAACAGACATTTAGTCAATTCATCATTAAATGCTTAATACAAGGCAGTGTTGCTGATGAAATAGTGCAAGAGCACACCCTCGTGGACAAAATGCTTACAGCACCTGGTATTCCCAGGCGGTCTCCCATCCAAGTACTAACCAGGCCCGACCCTGCTTAGCTTCCGAGATCAGACGAGATCGGGCGTACCCAGGCTGGTATGGCCGTAAGCGAGAAACAATCTCTTGCTACAACATATATAGTCAAAGTGAGGGTGATAAACAGACATTGCATTTTCACCAATTAGATAAGCAGCTTGAACTTTGTGTCACTGAAAAAGTAGAAGAAATTACAAACACTGTTCCCATCACTTTTTACCACAGGTAGTTGGATAAAATACAAACTTTATTTCCTTTCATCATTTGAACAGGGCAAAGGAGCACAAAGCACACACAAGCTGCATTCAGCAACAATATTCTTGTTTGTCTTATAAATACAAGGCAGATGCTAATTGAAAACACAAGGAAATTTGATCCTATTAAAAAGGCAGGAAGCTGCATTTAGTCAATTCATCATTAAATGCTTACTACAAGGCAGTGTTGCTGATGAAATAGTGCAGGGGCACACCCTCGTGGACAAAATGCTTACAGCACCTGGTATTCCCAGGCGGTCTCCCATCCAAGTACTAACCAGGCCCGACCCTGCTTAGCTTCCGAGATCAGACGAGATCGGGCGTACCCAGGCTGGTATGGCCGTAAGCGAGAAACAATCTCTTGCTACAACATATATAGTCAAAGTGAGTCTGATAAAACAGACATTTAGTCAATTCATCATTAAATGCTTAATACAAGGCAGTGTTGCTGATGAAATAGTGCAAGAGCACACCCTCGTGGACAAAATGCTTACAGCACCTGGTATTCCCAGGCGGTCTCCCATCCAAGTACTAACCAGGCCCGACCCTGCTTAGCTTCCGAGATCAGACGAGATCGGGCGTACCCAGGCTGGTATGGCCGTAAGCGAGAAACAATCTCTTGCTACAACATATATAGTCAAAGTGAGGGTGATAAACAGACATTGCATTTTCACCAATTAGATAAGCAGCTTGAACTTTGTGTCACTGAAAAAGTAGAAGAAATTACAAACACTGTTCCCATCACTTTTTACCACAGGTAGTTGGATAAAATACAAACTTTATTTCCTTTCATCATTTGAACAGGGCAAAGGAGCACAAAGCACACACAAGCTGCATTCAGCAACAATATTCTTGTTTGTCTTATAAATACAAGGCAGATGCTAATTGAAAACACAAGGAAATTTGATCCTATTAAAAAGGCAGGAAGCTGCATTTAGTCAATTCATCATTAAATGCTTACTACAAGGCAGTGTTGCTGATGAAATAGTGCAGGGGCACACCCTCGTGGACAAAATGCTTACAGCACCTGGTATTCCCAGGCGGTCTCCCATCCAAGTACTAACCAGGCCCGACCCTGCTTAGCTTCCGAGATCAGACGAGATCGGGCGTACCCAGGCTGGTATGGCCGTAAGCGAGAAACAATCTCTTGCTACAACATATATAGTCAAAGTGAGTCTGATAAAACAGACATTTAGTCAATTCATCATTAAATGCTTAATACAAGGCAGTGTTGCTGATGAAATAGTGCAAGAGCACACCCTCGTGGACAAAATGCTTACAGCACCTGGTATTCCCAGGCGGTCTCCCATCCAAGTACTAACCAGGCCCGACCCTGCTTAGCTTCCGAGATCAGACGAGATCGGGCGTACCCAGGCTGGTATGGCCGTAAGCGAGAAACAATCTCTTGCTACAACATATATAGTCAAAGTGAGGGTGATAAACAGACATTGCATTTTCACCAATTAGATAAGCAGCTTGAACTTTGTGTCACTGAAAAAGTAGAAGAAATTACAAACACTGTTCCCATCACTTTTTACCACAGGTAGTTGGATAAAATACAAACTTTATTTCCTTTCATCATTTGAACAGGGCAAAGGAGCACAAAGCACACACAAGCTGCATTCAGCAACAATATTCTTGTTTGTCTTATAAATACAAGGCAGATGCTAATTGAAAACACAAGGAAATTTGATCCTATTAAAAAGGCAGGAAGCTGCATTTAGTCAATTCATCATTAAATGCTTACTACAAGGCAGTGTTGCTGATGAAATAGTGCAGGGGCACACCCTCGTGGACAAAATGCTTACAGCACCTGGTATTCCCAGGCGGTCTCCCATCCAAGTACTAACCAGGCCCGACCCTGCTTAGCTTCCGAGATCAGACGAGATCGGGCGTACCCAGGCTGGTATGGCCGTAAGCGAGAAACAATCTCTTGCTACAACATATATAGTCAAAGTGAGTCTGATAAAACAGACATTTAGTCAATTCATCATTAAATGCTTAATACAAGGCAGTGTTGCTGATGAAATAGTGCAAGAGCACACCCTCGTGGACAAAATGCTTACAGCACCTGGTATTCCCAGGCGGTCTCCCATCCAAGTACTAACCAGGCCCGACCCTGCTTAGCTTCCGAGATCAGACGAGATCGGGCGTACCCAGGCTGGTATGGCCGTAAGCGAGAAACAATCTCTTGCTACAACATATATAGTCAAAGTGAGGGTGATAAACAGACATTGCATTTTCACCAATTAGATAAGCAGCTTGAACTTTGTGTCACTGAAAAAGTAGAAGAAATTACAAACACTGTTCCCATCACTTTTTACCACAGGTAGTTGGATAAAATACAAACTTTATTTCCTTTCATCATTTGAACAGGGCAAAGGAGCACAAAGCACACACAAGCTGCATTCAGCAACAATATTCTTGTTTGTCTTATAAATACAAGGCAGATGCTAATTGAAAACACAAGGAAATTTGATCCTATTAAAAAGGCAGGAAGCTGCATTTAGTCAATTCATCATTAAATGCTTACTACAAGGCAGTGTTGCTGATGAAATAGTGCAGGGGCACACCCTCGTGGACAAAATGCTTACAGCACCTGGTATTCCCAGGCGGTCTCCCATCCAAGTACTAACCAGGCCCGACCCTGCTTAGCTTCCGAGATCAGACGAGATCGGGCGTACCCAGGCTGGTATGGCCGTAAGCGAGAAACAATCTCTTGCTACAACATATATAGTCAAAGTGAGTCTGATAAAACAGACATTTAGTCAATTCATCATTAAATGCTTAATACAAGGCAGTGTTGCTGATGAAATAGTGCAAGAGCACACCCTCGTGGACAAAATGCTTACAGCACCTGGTATTCCCAGGCGGTCTCCCATCCAAGTACTAACCAGGCCCGACCCTGCTTAGCTTCCGAGATCAGACGAGATCGGGGGTACCCAGGCTGGTATGGCCGTAAGCGAGAAACAATCTCTTGCTACAACATATATAGTCAAAGTGAGTGTGATAAACAGACATTGCATTTTCACCAATTAGATAAGCAGCTTGAACTTTGTGTCACTGAAAAAGTAGAAGAAATTACAAACACTGTTCCCATCACTTTTTAGCACAGGTAGTTGGATAAAATACAAACTTTATTTCCTTTCATCATTTGAACAGGGCAAAGGAGCACAAAGCACACACAAGCTGCATTCAGCAACAATATTCTTGTTTGTCTTATAAATACAAGGCAGATGCTAATTGAAAACACAAGGAAATTTGATCCTATTAAAAAGGCAGGAAGCTGCATTTAGTCAATTCATCATTAAATGCTTACTACAAGGCAGTGTTGCTGATGAAATAGTGCAGGGGCACACCCTCGTGGACAAAATGCTTACAGCACCTGGTATTCCCAGGCGGTCTCCCATCCAAGTACTAACCAGGCCCGACCCTGCTTAGCTTCCGAGATCAGACGAGATCGGGCGTACCCAGGCTGGTATGGCCGTAAGCGAGAAACAATCTCTTGCTACAACATATATAGTCAAAGTGAGTCTGATAAAACAGACATTTAGTCAATTCATCATTAAATGCTTAATACAAGGCAGTGTTGCTGATGAAATAGTGCAAGAGCACACCCTCGTGGACAAAATGCTTACAGCACCTGGTATTCCCAGGCGGTCTCCCATCCAAGTACTAACCAGGCCCGACCCTGCTTAGCTTCCGAGATCAGACGAGATCGGGCGTACCCAGGCTGGTATGGCCGTAAGCGAGAAACAATCTCTTGCTACAACATATATAGTCAAAGTGAGTGTGATAAACAGACATTGCATTTTCACCAATTAGATAAGCAGCTTGAACTTTGTGTCACTGAAAAAGTAGAAGAAATTACAAACACTGTTCCCATCACTTTTTAGCACAGGTAGTTGGATAAAATACAAACTTTATTTCCTTTCATCATTTGAACAGGGCAAAGGAGCACAAAGCACACACAAGCTGCATTCAGCAACAATATTCTTGTTTGTCTTATAAATACAAGGCAGATGCTAATTGAAAACACAAGGAAATTTGATCCTATTAAAAAGGCAGGAAGCTGCATTTAGTCAATTCATCATTAAATGCTTACTACAAGGCAGTGTTGCTGATGAAATAGTGCAGGGGCACACCCTCGTGGACAAAATGCTTACAGCACCTGGTATTCCCAGGCGGTCTCCCATCCAAGTACTAACCAGGCCCGACCCTGATTAGCTTCCGAGATCAGACGAGATCGGGCGTACCCAGGCTGGTATGGCCGTAAGCGAGAAACAATCTCTTGCTACAACATATATAGTCAAAGTGAGTCTGATAAAACAGACATTTAGTCAATTCATCATTAAATGCTTAATACAAGGCAGTGTTGCTGATGAAATAGTGCAAGAGCACACCCTCGTGGACAAAATGCTTACAGCACCTGGTATTCCCAGGCGGTCTCCCATCCAAGTACTAACCAGGCCCGACCCTGCTTAGCTTCCGAGATCAGACGAGATCGGGCGTACCCAGGCTGGTATGGCCGTAAGCGAGAAACAATCTCTTGCTACAACATATATAGTCAAAGTGAGTGTGATAAACAGACATTGCATTTTCACCAATTAGATAAGCAGCTTGAACTTTGTGTCACTGAAAAAGTAGAAGAAATTACAAACACTGTTCCCATCACTTTTTAGCACAGGTAGTTGGATAAAATACAAACTTTATTTCCTTTCATCATTTGAACAGGGCAAAGGAGCACAAAGCACACACAAGCTGCATTCAGCAACAATATTCTTGTTTGTCTTATAAATACAAGGCAGATGCTAATTGAAAACACAAGGAAATTTGATCCTATTAAAAAGGCAGGAAGCTGCATTTAGTCAATTCATCATTAAATGCTTACTACAAGGCAGTGTTGCTGATGAAATAGTGCAGGGGCACACCCTCGTGGACAAAATGCTTACAGCACCTGGTATTCCCAGGCGGTCTCCCATCCAAGTACTAACCAGGCCCGACCCTGATTAGCTTCCGAGATCAGACGAGATCGGGCGTACCCAGGCTGGTATGGCCGTAAGCGAGAAACAATCTCTTGCTACAACATATATAGTCAAAGTGAGTCTGATAAAACAGACATTTAGTCAATTCATCATTAAATGCTTAATACAAGGCAGTGTTGCTGATGAAATAGTGCAAGAGCACACCCTCGTGGACAAAATGCTTACAGCACCTGGTATTCCCAGGCGGTCTCCCATCCAAGTACTAACCAGGCCCGACCCTGCTTAGCTTCCGAGATCAGACGAGATCGGGCGTACCCAGGCTGGTATGGCCGTAAGCGAGAAACAATCTCTTGCTACAACATATATAGTCAAAGTGAGTGTGATAAACAGACATTGCATTTTCACCAATTAGATAAGCAGCTTGAACTTTGTGTCACTGAAAAAGTAGAAGAAATTACAAACACTGTTCCCATCACTTTTTAGCACAGGTAGTTGGATAAAATACAAACTTTATTTCCTTTCATCATTTGAACAGGGCAAAGGAGCACAAAGCACACACAAGCTGCATTCAGCAACAATATTCTTGTTTGTCTTATAAATACAAGGCAGATGCTAATTGAAAACACAAGGAAATTTGATCCTATTAAAAAGGCAGGAAGCTGCATTTAGTCAATTCATCATTAAATGCTTACTACAAGGCAGTGTTGCTGATGAAATAGTGCAGGGGCACACCCTCGTGGACAAAATGCTTACAGCACCTGGTATTCCCAGGCGGTCTCCCATCCAAGTACTAACCAGGCCCGACCCTGATTAGCTTCCGAGATCAGACGAGATCGGGCGTACCCAGGCTGGTATGGCCGTAAGCGAGAAACAATCTCTTGCTACAACATATATAGTCAAAGTGAGTCTGATAAAACAGACATTTAGTCAATTCATCATTAAATGCTTAATACAAGGCAGTGTTGCTGATGAAATAGTGCAAGAGCACACCCTCGTGGACAAAATGCTTACAGCACCTGGTATTCCCAGGCGGTCTCCCATCCAAGTACTAACCAGGCCCGACCCTGCTTAGCTTCCGAGATCAGACGAGATCGGGCGTACCCAGGCTGGTATGGCCGTAAGCGAGAAACAATCTCTTGCTACAACATATATAGTCAAAGTGAGTGTGATAAACAGACATTGCATTTTCACCAATTAGATAAGCAGCTTGAACTTTGTGTCACTGAAAAAGTAGAAGAAATTACAAACACTGTTCCCATCACTTTTTAGCACAGGTAGTTGGATAAAATACAAACTTTATTTCCTTTCATCATTTGAACAGGGCAAAGGAGCACAAAGCACACACAAGCTGCATTCAGCAACAATATTCTTGTTTGTCTTATAAATACAAGGCAGATGCTAATTGAAAACACAAGGAAATTTGATCCTATTAAAAAGGCAGGAAGCTGCATTTAGTCAATTCATCATTAAATGCTTACTACAAGGCAGTGTTGCTGATGAAATAGTGCAGGGGCACACCCTCGTGGACAAAATGCTTACAGCACCTGGTATTCCCAGGCGGTCTCCCATCCAAGTACTAACCAGGCCCGACCCTGCTTAGCTTCCGAGATCAGACGAGATCGGGCGTACCCAGGCTGGTATGGCCGTAAGCGAGAAACAATCTCTTGCTACAACATATATAGTCAAAGTGAGTCTGATAAAACAGACATTTAGTCAATTCATCATTAAATGCTTAATACAAGGCAGTGTTGCTGATGAAATAGTGCAAGAGCACACCCTCGTGGACAAAATGCTTACAGCACCTGGTATTCCCAGGCGGTCTCCCATCCAAGTACTAACCAGGCCCGACCCTGCTTAGCTTCCGAGATCAGACGAGATCGGGCGTACCCAGGCTGGTATGGCCGTAAGCGAGAAACAATCTCTTGCTACAACATATATAGTCAAAGTGAGTGTGATAAACAGACATTGCATTTTCACCAATTAGATAAGCAGCTTGAACTTTGTGTCACTGAAAAAGTAGAAGAAATTACAAACACTGTTCCCATCACTTTTTAGCACAGGTAGTTGGATAAAATACAAACTTTATTTCCTTTCATCATTTGAACAGGGCAAAGGAGCACAAAGCACACACAAGCTGCATTCAGCAACAATATTCTTGTTTGTCTTATAAATACAAGGCAGATGCTAATTGAAAACACAAGGAAATTTGATCCTATTAAAAAGGCAGGAAGCTGCATTTAGTCAATTCATCATTAAATGCTTACTACAAGGCAGTGTTGCTGATGAAATAGTGCAGGGGCACACCCTCGTGGACAAAATGCTTACAGCACCTGGTATTCCCAGGCGGTCTCCCATCCAAGTACTAACCAGGCCCGACCCTGCTTAGCTTCCGAGATCAGACGAGATCGGGCGTACCCAGGCTGGTATGGCCGTAAGCGAGAAACAATCTCTTGCTACAACATATATAGTCAAAGTGAGTCTGATAAAACAGACATTTAGTCAATTCATCATTAAATGCTTAATACAAGGCAGTGTTGCTGATGAAATAGTGCAAGAGCACACCCTCGTGGACAAAATGCTTACAGCACCTGGTATTCCCAGGCGGTCTCCCATCCAAGTACTAACCAGGCCCGACCCTGCTTAGCTTCCGAGATCAGACGAGATCGGGCGTACCCAGGCTGGTATGGCCGTAAGCGAGAAACAATCTCTTGCTACAACATATATAGTCAAAGTGAGTGTGATAAACAGACATTGCATTTTCACCAATTAGATAAGCAGCTTGAACTTTGTGTCACTGAAAAAGTAGAAGAAATTACAAACACTGTTCCCATCACTTTTTAGCACAGGTAGTTGGATAAAATACAAACTTTATTTCCTTTCATCATTTGAACAGGGCAAAGGAGCACAAAGCACACACAAGCTGCATTCAGCAACAATATTCTTGTTTGTCTTATAAATACAAGGCAGATGCTAATTGAAAACACAAGGAAATTTGATCCTATTAAAAAGGCAGGAAGCTGCATTTAGTCAATTCATCATTAAATGCTTACTACAAGGCAGTGTTGCTGATGAAATAGTGCAGGGGCACACCCTCGTGGACAAAATGCTTACAGCACCTGGTATTCCCAGGCGGTCTCCCATCCAAGTACTAACCAGGCCCGACCCTGCTTAGCTTCCGAGATCAGACGAGATCGGGCGTACCCAGGCTGGTATGGCCGTAAGCGAGAAACAATCTCTTGCTACAACATATATAGTCAAAGTGAGTCTGATAAAACAGACATTTAGTCAATTCATCATTAAATGCTTAATACAAGGCAGTGTTGCTGATGAAATAGTGCAAGAGCACACCCTCGTGGACAAAATGCTTACAGCACCTGGTATTCCCAGGCGGTCTCCCATCCAAGTACTAACCAGGCCCGACCCTGCTTAGCTTCCGAGATCAGACGAGATCGGGCGTACCCAGGCTGGTATGGCCGTAAGCGAGAAACAATCTCTTGCTACAACATATATAGTAAAAGTGAGGGTGATAAACAGACATTGCATTTTCACCAATTAGATAAGCAGCTTGAACTTTGTGTCACTGAAAAAGTAGAAGAAATTACAAACACTGTTCCCATCACTTTTTAGCACAGGTAGTTGGATAAAATACAAACTTTATTTCCTTTCATCATTTGAACAGGGCAAAGGAGCACAAAGCACACACAAGCTGCATTCAGCAACAATATTCTTGTTTGTCTTATAAATACAAGGCAGATGCTAATTGAAAACACAAGGAAATTTGATCCTATTAAAAAGGCAGGAAGCTGCATTTAGTCAATTCATCATTAAATGCTTACTACAAGGCAGTGTTGCTGATGAAATAGTGCAGGGGCACACCCTCGTGGACAAAATGCTTACAGCACCTGGTATTCCCAGGCGGTCTCCCATCCAAGTACTAACCAGGCCCGACCCTGCTTAGCTTCCGAGATCAGACGAGATCGGGCGTACCCAGGCTGGTATGGCCGTAAGCGAGAAACAATCTCTTGCTACAACATATATAGTCAAAGTGAGTCTGATAAAACAGACATTTAGTCAATTCATCATTAAATGCTTAATACAAGGCAGTGTTGCTGATGAAATAGTGCAAGAGCACACCCTCGTGGACAAAATGCTTACAGCACCTGGTATTCCCAGGCGGTCTCCCATCCAAGTACTAACCAGGCCCGACCCTGCTTAGCTTCCGAGATCAGACGAGATCGGGCGTACCCAGGCTGGTATGGCCGTAAGCGAGAAACAATCTCTTGCTACAACATATATAGTCAAAGTGAGTGTGATAAACAGACATTGCATTTTCACCAATTAGATAAGCAGCTTGAACTTTGTGTCACTGAAAAAGTAGAAGAAATTACAAACACTGTTCCCATCACTTTTTAGCACAGGTAGTTGGATAAAATACAAACTTTATTTCCTTTCATCATTTGAACAGGGCAAAGGAGCACAAAGCACACACAAGCTGCATTCAGCAACAATATTCTTGTTTGTCTTATAAATACAAGGCAGATGCTAATTGAAAACACAAGGAAATTTGATCCTATTAAAAAGGCAGGAAGCTGCATTTAGTCAATTCATCATTAAATGCTTACTACAAGGCAGTGTTGCTGATGAAATAGTGCAGGGGCACACCCTCGTGGACAAAATGCTTACAGCACCTGGTATTCCCAGGCGGTCTCCCATCCAAGTACTAACCAGGCCCGACCCTGCTTAGCTTCCGAGATCAGACGAGATCGGGCGTACCCAGGCTGGTATGGCCGTAAGCGAGAAACAATCTCTTGCTACAACATATATAGTCAAAGTGAGTCTGATAAAACAGACATTTAGTCAATTCATCATTAAATGCTTAATACAAGGCAGTGTTGCTGATGAAATAGTGCAAGAGCACACCCTCGTGGACAAAATGCTTACAGCACCTGGTATTCCCAGGCGGTCTCCCATCCAAGTACTAACCAGGCCCGACCCTGCTTAGCTTCCGAGATCAGACGAGATCGGGCGTACCCAGGCTGGTATGGCCGTAAGCGAGAAACAATCTCTTGCTACAACATATATAGTAAAAGTGAGGGTGATAAACAGACATTGCATTTTCACCAATTAGATAAGCAGCTTGAACTTTGTGTCACTGAAAAAGTAGAAGAAATTACAAACACTGTTCCCATCACTTTTTAGCACAGGTAGTTGGATAAAATACAAACTTTATTTCCTTTCATCATTTGAACAGGGCAAAGGAGCACAAAGCACACACAAGCTGCATTCAGCAACAATATTCTTGTTTGTCTTATAAATACAAGGCAGATGCTAATTGAAAACACAAGGAAATTTGATCCTATTAAAAAGGCAGGAAGCTGCATTTAGTCAATTCATCATTAAATGCTTACTACAAGGCAGTGTTGCTGATGAAATAGTGCAGGGGCACACCCTCGTGGACAAAATGCTTACAGCACCTGGTATTCCCAGGCGGTCTCCCATCCAAGTACTAACCAGGCCCGACCCTGCTTAGCTTCCGAGATCAGACGAGATCGGGCGTACCCAGGCTGGTATGGCCGTAAGCGAGAAACAATCTCTTGCTACAACATATATAGTCAAAGTGAGTCTGATAAAACAGACATTTAGTCAATTCATCATTAAATGCTTAATACAAGGCAGTGTTGCTGATGAAATAGTGCAAGAGCACACCCTCGTGGACAAAATGCTTACAGCACCTGGTATTCCCAGGCGGTCTCCCATCCAAGTACTAACCAGGCCCGACCCTGCTTAGCTTCCGAGATCAGACGAGATCGGGGGTACCCAGGCTGGTATGGCCGTAAGCGAGAAACAATCTCTTGCTACAACATATATAGTCAAAGTGAGTGTGATAAACAGACATTGCATTTTCACCAATTAGATAAGCAGCTTGAACTTTGTGTCACTGAAAAAGTAGAAGAAATTACAAACACTGTTCCCATCACTTTTTAGCACAGGTAGTTGGATAAAATACAAACTTTATTTCCTTTCATCATTTGAACAGGGCAAAGGAGCACAAAGCACACACAAGCTGCATTCAGCAACAATATTCTTGTTTGTCTTATAAATACAAGGCAGATGCTAATTGAAAACACAAGGAAATTTGATCCTATTAAAAAGGCAGGAAGCTGCATTTAGTCAATTCATCATTAAATGCTTACTACAAGGCAGTGTTGCTGATGAAATAGTGCAGGGGCACACCCTCGTGGACAAAGTGCTTACAGCACCTGGTATTCCCAGGCGGTCTCCCATCCAAGTACTAACCAGGCCCGACCCTGCTTAGCTTCCGAGATCAGACGAGATCGGGCGTACCCAGGCTGGTATGGCCGTAAGCGAGAAACAATCTCTTGCTACAACATATATAGTCAAAGTGAGTCTGATAAAACAGACATTTAGTCAATTCATCATTAAATGCTTAATACAAGGCAGTGTTGCTGATGAAATAGTGCAAGAGCACACCCTCGTGGACAAAATGCTTACAGCACCTGGTATTCCCAGGCGGTCTCCCATCCAAGTACTAACCAGGCCCGACCCTGCTTAGCTTCCGAGATCAGACGAGATCGGGCGTACCCAGGCTGGTATGGCCGTAAGCGAGAAACAATCTCTTGCTACAACATATATAGTCAAAGTGAGTGTGATAAACAGACATTGCATTTTCACCAATTAGATAAGCAGCTTGAACTTTGTGTCACTGAAAAAGTAGAAGAAATTACAAACACTGTTCCCATCACTTTTTAGCACAGGTAGTTGGATAAAATACAAACTTTATTTCCTTTCATCATTTGAACAGGGCAAAGGAGCACAAAGCACACACAAGCTGCATTCAGCAACAATATTCTTGTTTGTCTTATAAATACAAGGCAGATGCTAATTGAAAACACAAGGAAATTTGATCCTATTAAAAAGGCAGGAAGCTGCATTTAGTCAATTCATCATTAAATGCTTACTACAAGGCAGTGTTGCTGATGAAATAGTGCAGGGGCACACCCTCGTGGACAAAATGCTTACAGCACCTGGTATTCCCAGGCGGTCTCCCATCCAAGTACTAACCAGGCCCGACCCTGCTTAGCTTCCGAGATCAGACGAGATCGGGCGTACCCAGGCTGGTATGGCCGTAAGCGAGAAACAATCTCTTGCTACAACATATATAGTCAAAGTGAGTCTGATAAAACAGACATTTAGTCAATTCATCATTAAATGCTTAATACAAGGCAGTGTTGCTGATGAAATAGTGCAAGAGCACACCCTCGTGGACAAAATGCTTACAGCACCTGGTATTCCCAGGCGGTCTCCCATCCAAGTACTAACCAGGCCCGACCCTGCTTAGCTTCCGAGATCAGACGAGATCGGGCGTACCCAGGCTGGTATGGCCGTAAGCGAGAAACAATCTCTTGCTACAACATATATAGTCAAAGTGAGTGTGATAAACAGACATTGCATTTTCACCAATTAGATAAGCAGCTTGAACTTTGTGTCACTGAAAAAGTAGAAGAAATTACAAACACTGTTCCCATCACTTTTTAGCACAGGTAGTTGGATAAAATACAAACTTTATTTCCTTTCATCATTTGAACAGGGCAAAGGAGCACAAAGCACACACAAGCTGCATTCAGCAACAATATTCTTGTTTGTCTTATAAATACAAGGCAGATGCTAATTGAAAACACAAGGAAATTTGATCCTATTAAAAAGGCAGGAAGCTGCATTTAGTCAATTCATCATTAAATGCTTACTACAAGGCAGTGTTGCTGATGAAATAGTGCAGGGGCACACCCTCGTGGACAAAATGCTTACAGCACCTGGTATTCCCAGGCGGTCTCCCATCCAAGTACTAACCAGGCCCGACCCTGCTTAGCTTCCGAGATCAGACGAGATCGGGCGTACCCAGGCTGGTATGGCCGTAAGCGAGAAACAATCTCTTGCTACAACATATATAGTCAAAGTGAGTCTGATAAAACAGACATTTAGTCAATTCATCATTAAATGCTTAATACAAGGCAGTGTTGCTGATGAAATAGTGCAAGAGCACACCCTCGTGGACAAAATGCTTACAGCACCTGGTATTCCCAGGCGGTCTCCCATCCAAGTACTAACCAGGCCCGACCCTGCTTAGCTTCCGAGATCAGACGAGATCGGGCGTACCCAGGCTGGTATGGCCGTAAGCGAGAAACAATCTCTTGCTACAACATATATAGTAAAAGTGAGGGTGATAAACAGACATTGCATTTTCACCAATTAGATAAGCAGCTTGAACTTTGTGTCACTGAAAAAGTAGAAGAAATTACAAACACTGTTCCCATCACTTTTTAGCACAGGTAGTTGGATAAAATACAAACTTTATTTCCTTTCATCATTTGAACAGGGCAAAGGAGCACAAAGCACACACAAGCTGCATTCAGCAACAATATTCTTGTTTGTCTTATAAATACAAGGCAGATGCTAATTGAAAACACAAGGAAATTTGATCCTATTAAAAAGGCAGGAAGCTGCATTTAGTCAATTCATCATTAAATGCTTACTACAAGGCAGTGTTGCTGATGAAATAGTGCAGGGGCACACCCTCGTGGACAAAATGCTTACAGCACCTGGTATTCCCAGGCGGTCTCCCATCCAAGTACTAACCAGGCCCGACCCTGCTTAGCTTCCGAGATCAGACGAGATCGGGCGTACCCAGGCTGGTATGGCCGTAAGCGAGAAACAATCTCTTGCTACAACATATATAGTCAAAGTGAGTCTGATAAAACAGACATTTAGTCAATTCATCATTAAATGCTTAATACAAGGCAGTGTTGCTGATGAAATAGTGCAAGAGCACACCCTCGTGGACAAAATGCTTACAGCACCTGGTATTCCCAGGCGGTCTCCCATCCAAGTACTAACCAGGCCCGACCCTGCTTAGCTTCCGAGATCAGACGAGATCGGGGGTACCCAGGCTGGTATGGCCGTAAGCGAGAAACAATCTCTTGCTACAACATATATAGTCAAAGTGAGTGTGATAAACAGACATTGCATTTTCACCAATTAGATAAGCAGCTTGAACTTTGTGTCACTGAAAAAGTAGAAGAAATTACAAACACTGTTCCCATCACTTTTTAGCACAGGTAGTTGGATAAAATACAAACTTTATTTCCTTTCATCATTTGAACAGGGCAAAGGAGCACAAAGCACACACAAGCTGCATTCAGCAACAATATTCTTGTTTGTCTTATAAATACAAGGCAGATGCTAATTGAAAACACAAGGAAATTTGATCCTATTAAAAAGGCAGGAAGCTGCATTTAGTCAATTCATCATTAAATGCTTACTACAAGGCAGTGTTGCTGATGAAATAGTGCAGGGGCACACCCTCGTGGACAAAGTGCTTACAGCACCTGGTATTCCCAGGCGGTCTCCCATCCAAGTACTAACCAGGCCCGACCCTGCTTAGCTTCCGAGATCAGACGAGATCGGGCGTACCCAGGCTGGTATGGCCGTAAGCGAGACACAATCTCTTGCTACAACATATATAGTCAAAGTGAGTCTGATAAAACAGACATTTAGTCAATTCATCATTAAATGCTTAATACAAGGCAGTGTTGCTGATGAAATAGTGCAAGAGCACACCCTCGTGGACAAAATGCTTACAGCACCTGGTATTCCCAGGCGGTCTCCCATCCAAGTACTAACCAGGCCCGACCCTGCTTAGCTTCCGAGATCAGACGAGATCGGGCGTACCCAGGCTGGTATGGCCGTAAGCGAGAAACAATCTCTTGCTACAACATATATAGTCAAAGTGAGTGTGATAAACAGACATTGCATTTTCACCAATTAGATAAGCAGCTTGAACTTTGTGTCACTGAAAAAGTAGAAGAAATTACAAACACTGTTCCCATCACTTTTTAGCACAGGTAGTTGGATAAAATACAAACTTTATTTCCTTTCATCATTTGAACAGGGCAAAGGAGCACAAAGCACACACAAGCTGCATTCAGCAACAATATTCTTGTTTGTCTTATAAATACAAGGCAGATGCTAATTGAAAACACAAGGAAATTTGATCCTATTAAAAAGGCAGGAAGCTGCATTTAGTCAATTCATCATTAAATGCTTACTACAAGGCAGTGTTGCTGATGAAATAGTGCAGGGGCACACCCTCGTGGACAAAATGCTTACAGCACCTGGTATTCCCAGGCGGTCTCCCATCCAAGTACTAACCAGGCCCGACCCTGCTTAGCTTCCGAGATCAGACGAGATCGGGCGTACCCAGGCTGGTATGGCCGTAAGCGAGAAACAATCTCTTGCTACAACATATATAGTCAAAGTGAGTCTGATAAAACAGACATTTAGTCAATTCATCATTAAATGCTTAATACAAGGCAGTGTTGCTGATGAAATAGTGCAAGAGCACACCCTCGTGGACAAAATGCTTACAGCACCTGGTATTCCCAGGCGGTCTCCCATCCAAGTACTAACCAGGCCCGACCCTGCTTAGCTTCCGAGATCAGACGAGATCGGGCGTACCCAGGCTGGTATGGCCGTAAGCGAGAAACAATCTCTTGCTACAACATATATAGTCAAAGTGAGGGTGATAAACAGACATTGCATTTTCACCAATTAGATAAGCAGCTTGAACTTTGTGTCACTGAAAAAGTAGAAGAAATTACAAACACTGTTCCCATCACTTTTTAGCACAGGTAGTTGGATAAAATACAAACTTTATTTCCTTTCATCATTTGAACAGGGCAAAGGAGCACAAAGCACACACAAGCTGCATTCAGCAACAATATTCTTGTTTGTCTTATAAATACAAGGCAGATGCTAATTGAAAACACAAGGAAATTTGATCCTATTAAAAAGGCAGGAAGCTGCATTTAGTCAATTCATCATTAAATGCTTACTACAAGGCAGTGTTGCTGATGAAATAGTGCAGGGGCACACCCTCGTGGACAAAATGCTTACAGCACCTGGTATTCCCAGGCGGTCTCCCATCCAAGTACTAACCAGGCCCGACCCTGCTTAGCTTCCGAGATCAGACGAGATCGGGCGTACCCAGGCTGGTATGGCCGTAAGCGAGAAACAATCTCTTGCTACAACATATATAGTCAAAGTGAGTCTGATAAAACAGACATTTAGTCAATTCATCATTAAATGCTTAATACAAGGCAGTGTTGCTGATGAAATAGTGCAAGAGCACACCCTCGTGGACAAAATGCTTACAGCACCTGGTATTCCCAGGCGGTCTCCCATCCAAGTACTAACCAGGCCCGACCCTGCTTAGCTTCCGAGATCAGACGAGATCGGGGGTACCCAGGCTGGTATGGCCGTAAGCGAGAAACAATCTCTTGCTACAACATATATAGTCAAAGTGAGTGTGATAAACAGACATTGCATTTTCACCAATTAGATAAGCAGCTTGAACTTTGTGTCACTGAAAAAGTAGAAGAAATTACAAACACTGTTCCCATCACTTTTTACCACAGGTAGTTGGATAAAATACAAACTTTATTTCCTTTCATCATTTGAACAGGGCAAAGGAGCACAAAGCACACACAAGCTGCATTCAGCAACAATATTCTTGTTTGTCTTATAAATACAAGGCAGATGCTAATTGAAAACACAAGGAAATTTGATCCTATTAAAAAGGCAGGAAGCTGCATTTAGTCAATTCATCATTAAATGCTTACTACAAGGCAGTGTTGCTGATGAAATAGTGCAGGGGCACACCCTCGTGGACAAAGTGCTTACAGCACCTGGTATTCCCAGGCGGTCTCCCATCCAAGTACTAACCAGGCCCGACCCTGCTTAGCTTCCGAGATCAGACGAGATCGGGCGTACCCAGGCTGGTATGGCCGTAAGCGAGAAACAATCTCTTGCTACAACATATATAGTCAAAGTGAGTCTGATAAAACAGACATTTAGTCAATTCATCATTAAATGCTTAATACAAGGCAGTGTTGCTGATGAAATAGTGCAAGAGCACACCCTCGTGGACAAAATGCTTACAGCACCTGGTATTCCCAGGCGGTCTCCCATCCAAGTACTAACCAGGCCCGACCCTGCTTAGCTTCCGAGATCAGACGAGATCGGGCGTACCCAGGCTGGTATGGCCGTAAGCGAGAAACAATCTCTTGCTACAACATATATAGTAAAAGTGAGGGTGATAAACAGACATTGCATTTTCACCAATTAGATAAGCAGCTTGAACTTTGTGTCACTGAAAAAGTAGAAGAAATTACAAACACTGTTCCCATCACTTTTTAGCACAGGTAGTTGGATAAAATACAAACTTTATTTCCTTTCATCATTTGAACAGGGCAAAGGAGCACAAAGCACACACAAGCTGCATTCAGCAACAATATTCTTGTTTGTCTTATAAATACAAGGCAGATGCTAATTGAAAACACAAGGAAATTTGATCCTATTAAAAAGGCAGGAAGCTGCATTTAGTCAATTCATCATTAAATGCTTACTACAAGGCAGTGTTGCTGATGAAATAGTGCAGGGGCACACCCTCGTGGACAAAATGCTTACAGCACCTGGTATTCCCAGGCGGTCTCCCATCCAAGTACTAACCAGGCCCGACCCTGCTTAGCTTCCGAGATCAGACGAGATCGGGCGTACCCAGGCTGGTATGGCCGTAAGCGAGAAACAATCTCTTGCTACAACATATATAGTCAAAGTGAGTCTGATAAAACAGACATTTAGTCAATTCATCATTAAATGCTTAATACAAGGCAGTGTTGCTGATGAAATAGTGCAAGAGCACACCCTCGTGGACAAAATGCTTACAGCACCTGGTATTCCCAGGCGGTCTCCCATCCAAGTACTAACCAGGCCCGACCCTGCTTAGCTTCCGAGATCAGACGAGATCGGGGGTACCCAGGCTGGTATGGCCGTAAGCGAGAAACAATCTCTTGCTACAACATATATAGTCAAAGTGAGTGTGATAAACAGACATTGCATTTTCACCAATTAGATAAGCAGCTTGAACTTTGTGTCACTGAAAAAGTAGAAGAAATTACAAACACTGTTCCCATCACTTTTTAGCACAGGTAGTTGGATAAAATACAAACTTTATTTCCTTTCATCATTTGAACAGGGCAAAGGAGCACAAAGCACACACAAGCTGCATTCAGCAACAATATTCTTGTTTGTCTTATAAATACAAGGCAGATGCTAATTGAAAACACAAGGAAATTTGATCCTATTAAAAAGGCAGGAAGCTGCATTTAGTCAATTCATCATTAAATGCTTACTACAAGGCAGTGTTGCTGATGAAATAGTGCAGGGGCACACCCTCGTGGACAAAGTGCTTACAGCACCTGGTATTCCCAGGCGGTCTCCCATCCAAGTACTAACCAGGCCCGACCCTGCTTAGCTTCCGAGATCAGACGAGATCGGGCGTACCCAGGCTGGTATGGCCGTAAGCGAGAAACAATCTCTTGCTACAACATATATAGTCAAAGTGAGTCTGATAAAACAGACATTTAGTCAATTCATCATTAAATGCTTAATACAAGGCAGTGTTGCTGATGAAATAGTGCAAGAGCACACCCTCGTGGACAAAATGCTTACAGCACCTGGTATTCCCAGGCGGTCTCCCATCCAAGTACTAACCAGGCCCGACCCTGCTTAGCTTCCGAGATCAGACGAGATCGGGCGTACCCAGGCTGGTATGGCCGTAAGCGAGAAAAAATCTCTTGCTACAACATATATAGTCAAAGTGAGTGTGATAAACAGACATTGCATTTTCACCAATTAGATAAGCAGCTTGAACTTTGTGTCACTGAAAAAGTAGAAGAAATTACAAACACTGTTCCCATCACTTTTTAGCACAGGTAGTTGGATAAAATACAAACTTTATTTCCTTTCATCATTTGAACAGGGCAAAGGAGCACAAAGCACACACAAGCTGCATTCAGCAACAATATTCTTGTTTGTCTTATAAATACAAGGCAGATGCTAATTGAAAACACAAGGAAATTTGATCCTATTAAAAAGGCAGGAAGCTGCATTTAGTCAATTCATCATTAAATGCTTACTACAAGGCAGTGTTGCTGATGAAATAGTGCAGGGGCACACCCTCGTGGACAAAATGCTTACAGCACCTGGTATTCCCAGGCGGTCTCCCATCCAAGTACTAACCAGGCCCGACCCTGCTTAGCTTCCGAGATCAGACGAGATCGGGCGTACCCAGGCTGGTATGGCCGTAAGCGAGTAACAATCTCTTGCTACAACATATATAGTCAAAGTGAGTCTGATAAAACAGACATTTAGTCAATTCATCATTAAATGCTTAATACAAGGCAGTGTTGCTGATGAAATAGTGCAAGAGCACACCCTCGTGGACAAAATGCTTACAGCACCTGGTATTCCCAGGCGGTCTCCCATCCAAGTACTAACCAGGCCCGACCCTGCTTAGCTTCCGAGATCAGACGAGATCGGGCGTACCCAGGCTGGTATGGCCGTAAGCGAGAAACAATCTCTTGCTACAACATATATAGTCAAAGTGAGGGTGATAAACAGACATTGCATTTTCACCAATTAGATAAGCAGCTTGAACTTTGTGTCACTGAAAAAGTAGAAGAAATTACAAACACTGTTCCCATCACTTTTTAGCACAGGTAGTTGGATAAAATACAAACTTTATTTCCTTTCATCATTTGAACAGGGCAAAGGAGCACAAAGCACACACAAGCTGCATTCAGCAACAATATTCTTGTTTGTCTTATAAATACAAGGCAGATGCTAATTGAAAACACAAGGAAATTTGATCCTATTAAAAAGGCAGGAAGCTGCATTTAGTCAATTCATCATTAAATGCTTACTACAAGGCAGTGTTGCTGATGAAATAGTGCAGGGGCACACCCTCGTGGACAAAATGCTTACAGCACCTGGTATTCCCAGGCGGTCTCCCATCCAAGTACTAACCAGGCCCGACCCTGCTTAGCTTCCGAGATCAGACGAGATCGGGCGTACCCAGGCTGGTATGGCCGTAAGCGAGAAACAATCTCTTGCTACAACATATATAGTCAAAGTGAGTCTGATAAAACAGACATTTAGTCAATTCATCATTAAATGCTTAATACAAGGCAGTGTTGCTGATGAAATAGTGCAAGAGCACACCCTCGTGGACAAAATGCTTACAGCACCTGGTATTCCCAGGCGGTCTCCCATCCAAGTACTAACCAGGCCCGACCCTGCTTAGCTTCCGAGATCAGACGAGATCGGGGGTACCCAGGCTGGTATGGCCGTAAGCGAGAAACAATCTCTTGCTACAACATATATAGTCAAAGTGAGTGTGATAAACAGACATTGCATTTTCACCAATTAGATAAGCAGCTTGAACTTTGTGTCACTGAAAAAGTAGAAGAAATTACAAACACTGTTCCCATCACTTTTTAGCACAGGTAGTTGGATAAAATACAAACTTTATTTCCTTTCATCATTTGAACAGGGCAAAGGAGCACAAAGCACACACAAGCTGCATTCAGCAACAATATTCTTGTTTGTCTTATAAATACAAGGCAGATGCTAATTGAAAACACAAGGAAATTTGATCCTATTAAAAAGGCAGGAAGCTGCATTTAGTCAATTCATCATTAAATGCTTACTACAAGGCAGTGTTGCTGATGAAATAGTGCAGGGGCACACCCTCGTGGACAAAGTGCTTACAGCACCTGGTATTCCCAGGCGGTCTCCCATCCAAGTACTAACCAGGCCCGACCCTGCTTAGCTTCCGAGATCAGACGAGATCGGGCGTACCCAGGCTGGTATGGCCGTAAGCGAGAAACAATCTCTTGCTACAACATATATAGTCAAAGTGAGTCTGATAAAACAGACATTTAGTCAATTCATCATTAAATGCTTAATACAAGGCAGTGTTGCTGATGAAATAGTGCAAGAGCACACCCTCGTGGACAAAATGCTTACAGCACCTGGTATTCCCAGGCGGTCTCCCATCCAAGTACTAACCAGGCCCGACCCTGCTTAGCTTCCGAGATCAGACGAGATCGGGCGTACCCAGGCTGGTATGGCCGTAAGCGAGAAACAATCTCTTGCTACAACATATATAGTAAAAGTGAGGGTGATAAACAGACATTGCATTTTCACCAATTAGATAAGCAGCTTGAACTTTGTGTCACTGAAAAAGTAGAAGAAATTACAAACACTGTTCCCATCACTTTTTAGCACAGGTAGTTGGATAAAATACAAACTTTATTTCCTTTCATCATTTGAACAGGGCAAAGGAGCACAAAGCACACACAAGCTGCATTCAGCAACAATATTCTTGTTTGTCTTATAAATACAAGGCAGATGCTAATTGAAAACACAAGGAAATTTGATCCTATTAAAAAGGCAGGAAGCTGCATTTAGTCAATTCATCATTAAATGCTTACTACAAGGCAGTGTTGCTGATGAAATAGTGCAGGGGCACACCCTCGTGGACAAAATGCTTACAGCACCTGGTATTCCCAGGCGGTCTCCCATCCAAGTACTAACCAGGCCCGACCCTGCTTAGCTTCCGAGATCAGACGAGATCGGGCGTACCCAGGCTGGTATGGCCGTAAGCGAGAAACAATCTCTTGCTACAACATATATAGTCAAAGTGAGTCTGATAAAACAGACATTTAGTCAATTCATCATTAAATGCTTAATACAAGGCAGTGTTGCTGATGAAATAGTGCAAGAGCACACCCTCGTGGACAAAATGCTTACAGCACCTGGTATTCCCAGGCGGTCTCCCATCCAAGTACTAACCAGGCCCGACCCTGCTTAGCTTCCGAGATCAGACGAGATCGGGGGTACCCAGGCTGGTATGGCCGTAAGCGAGAAACAATCTCTTGCTACAACATATATAGTCAAAGTGAGTGTGATAAACAGACATTGCATTTTCACCAATTAGATAAGCAGCTTGAACTTTGTGTCACTGAAAAAGTAGAAGAAATTACAAACACTGTTCCCATCACTTTTTAGCACAGGTAGTTGGATAAAATACAAACTTTATTTCCTTTCATCATTTGAACAGGGCAAAGGAGCACAAAGCACACACAAGCTGCATTCAGCAACAATATTCTTGTTTGTCTTATAAATACAAGGCAGATGCTAATTGAAAACACAAGGAAATTTGATCCTATTAAAAAGGCAGGAAGCTGCATTTAGTCAATTCATCATTAAATGCTTACTACAAGGCAGTGTTGCTGATGAAATAGTGCAGGGGCACACCCTCGTGGACAAAGTGCTTACAGCACCTGGTATTCCCAGGCGGTCTCCCATCCAAGTACTAACCAGGCCCGACCCTGCTTAGCTTCCGAGATCAGACGAGATCGGGCGTACCCAGGCTGGTATGGCCGTAAGCGAGAAACAATCTCTTGCTACAACATATATAGTCAAAGTGAGTCTGATAAAACAGACATTTAGTCAATTCATCATTAAATGCTTAATACAAGGCAGTGTTGCTGATGAAATAGTGCAAGAGCACACCCTCGTGGACAAAATGCTTACAGCACCTGGTATTCCCAGGCGGTCTCCCATCCAAGTACTAACCAGGCCCGACCCTGCTTAGCTTCCGAGATCAGACGAGATCGGGCGTACCCAGGCTGGTATGGCCGTAAGCGAGAAAAAATCTCTTGCTACAACATATATAGTCAAAGTGAGTGTGATAAACAGACATTGCATTTTCACCAATTAGATAAGCAGCTTGAACTTTGTGTCACTGAAAAAGTAGAAGAAATTACAAACACTGTTCCCATCACTTTTTAGCACAGGTAGTTGGATAAAATACAAACTTTATTTCCTTTCATCATTTGAACAGGGCAAAGGAGCACAAAGCACACACAAGCTGCATTCAGCAACAATATTCTTGTTTGTCTTATAAATACAAGGCAGATGCTAATTGAAAACACAAGGAAATTTGATCCTATTAAAAAGGCAGGAAGCTGCATTTAGTCAATTCATCATTAAATGCTTACTACAAGGCAGTGTTGCTGATGAAATAGTGCAGGGGCACACCCTCGTGGACAAAATGCTTACAGCACCTGGTATTCCCAGGCGGTCTCCCATCCAAGTACTAACCAGGCCCGACCCTGCTTAGCTTCCGAGATCAGACGAGATCGGGCGTACCCAGGCTGGTATGGCCGTAAGCGAGTAACAATCTCTTGCTACAACATATATAGTCAAAGTGAGTCTGATAAAACAGACATTTAGTCAATTCATCATTAAATGCTTAATACAAGGCAGTGTTGCTGATGAAATAGTGCAAGAGCACACCCTCGTGGACAAAATGCTTACAGCACCTGGTATTCCCAGGCGGTCTCCCATCCAAGTACTAACCAGGCCCGACCCTGCTTAGCTTCCGAGATCAGACGAGATCGGGCGTACCCAGGCTGGTATGGCCGTAAGCGAGAAACAATCTCTTGCTACAACATATATAGTCAAAGTGAGGGTGATAAACAGACATTGCATTTTCACCAATTAGATAAGCAGCTTGAACTTTGTGTCACTGAAAAAGTAGAAGAAATTACAAACACTGTTCCCATCACTTTTTAGCACAGGTAGTTGGATAAAATACAAACTTTATTTCCTTTCATCATTTGAACAGGGCAAAGGAGCACAAAGCACACACAAGCTGCATTCAGCAACAATATTCTTGTTTGTCTTATAAATACAAGGCAGATGCTAATTGAAAACACAAGGAAATTTGATCCTATTAAAAAGGCAGGAAGCTGCATTTAGTCAATTCATCATTAAATGCTTACTACAAGGCAGTGTTGCTGATGAAATAGTGCAGGGGCACACCCTCGTGGACAAAATGCTTACAGCACCTGGTATTCCCAGGCGGTCTCCCATCCAAGTACTAACCAGGCCCGACCCTGCTTAGCTTCCGAGATCAGACGAGATCGGGCGTACCCAGGCTGGTATGGCCGTAAGCGAGAAACAATCTCTTGCTACAACATATATAGTCAAAGTGAGTCTGATAAAACAGACATTTAGTCAATTCATCATTAAATGCTTAATACAAGGCAGTGTTGCTGATGAAATAGTGCAAGAGCACACCCTCGTGGACAAAATGCTTACAGCACCTGGTATTCCCAGGCGGTCTCCCATCCAAGTACTAACCAGGCCCGACCCTGCTTAGCTTCCGAGATCAGACGAGATCGGGGGTACCCAGGCTGGTATGGCCGTAAGCGAGAAACAATCTCTTGCTACAACATATATAGTCAAAGTGAGTGTGATAAACAGACATTGCATTTTCACCAATTAGATAAGCAGCTTGAACTTTGTGTCACTGAAAAAGTAGAAGAAATTACAAACACTGTTCCCATCACTTTTTAGCACAGGTAGTTGGATAAAATACAAACTTTATTTCCTTTCATCATTTGAACAGGGCAAAGGAGCACAAAGCACACACAAGCTGCATTCAGCAACAATATTCTTGTTTGTCTTATAAATACAAGGCAGATGCTAATTGAAAACACAAGGAAATTTGATCCTATTAAAAAGGCAGGAAGCTGCATTTAGTCAATTCATCATTAAATGCTTACTACAAGGCAGTGTTGCTGATGAAATAGTGCAGGGGCACACCCTCGTGGACAAAGTGCTTACAGCACCTGGTATTCCCAGGCGGTCTCCCATCCAAGTACTAACCAGGCCCGACCCTGCTTAGCTTCCGAGATCAGACGAGATCGGGCGTACCCAGGCTGGTATGGCCGTAAGCGAGAAACAATCTCTTGCTACAACATATATAGTCAAAGTGAGTCTGATAAAACAGACATTTAGTCAATTCATCATTAAATGCTTAATACAAGGCAGTGTTGCTGATGAAATAGTGCAAGAGCACACCCTCGTGGACAAAATGCTTACAGCACCTGGTATTCCCAGGCGGTCTCCCATCCAAGTACTAACCAGGCCCGACCCTGCTTAGCTTCCGAGATCAGACGAGATCGGGGGTACCCAGGCTGGTATGGCCGTAAGCGAGAAACAATCTCTTGCTACAACATATATAGTCAAAGTGAGTCTGATAAAACAGACATTTAGTCAATTCATCATTAAATGCTTAATACAAGGCAGTGTTGCTGATGAAATAGTGCAAGAGCACACCCTCGTGGACAAAATGCTTACAGCACCTGGTATTCCCAGGCGGTCTCCCATCCAAGTACTAACCAGGCCCGACCCTGCTTAGCTTCCGAGATCAGACGAGATCGGGCGTACCCAGGCTGGTATGGCCGTAAGCGAGAAACAATCTCTTGCTACAACATATATAGTCAAAGTGAGTGTGATAAACAGACATTGCATTTTCACCAATTAGATAAGCAGCTTGAACTTTGTGTCACTGAAAAAGTAGAAGAAATTACAAACACTGTTCCCATCACTTTTTAGCACAGGTAGTTGGATAAAATACAAACTTTATTTCCTTTCATCATTTGAACAGGGCAAAGGAGCACAAAGCACACACAAGCTGCATTCAGCAACAATATTCTTGTTTGTCTTATAAATACAAGGCAGATGCTAATTGAAAACACAAGGAAATTTGATCCTATTAAAAAGGCAGGAAGCTGCATTTAGTCAATTCATCATTAAATGCTTACTACAAGGCAGTGTTGCTGATGAAATAGTGCAGGGGCACACCCTCGTGGACAAAATGCTTACAGCACCTGGTATTCCCAGGCGGTCTCCCATCCAAGTACTAACCAGGCCCGACCCTGCTTAGCTTCCGAGATCAGACGAGATCGGGCGTACCCAGGCTGGTATGGCCGTAAGCGAGAAACAATCTCTTGCTACAACATATATAGTCAAAGTGAGTCTGATAAAACAGACATTTAGTCAATTCATCATTAAATGCTTAATACAAGGCAGTGTTGCTGATGAAATAGTGCAAGAGCACACCCTCGTGGACAAAATGCTTACAGCACCTGGTATTCCCAGGCGGTCTCCCATCCAAGTACTAACCAGGCCCGACCCTGCTTAGCTTCCGAGATCAGACGAGATCGGGCGTACCCAGGCTGGTATGGCCGTAAGCGAGAAACAATCTCTTGCTACAACATATATAGTCAAAGTGAGTGTGATAAACAGACATTGCATTTTCACCAATTAGATAAGCAGCTTGAACTTTGTGTCACTGAAAAAGTAGAAGAAATTACAAACACTGTTCCCATCACTTTTTACCACAGGTAGTTGGATAAAATACAAACTTTATTTCCTTTCATCATTTGAACAGGGCAAAGGAGCACAAAGCACACACAAGCTGCATTCAGCAACAATATTCTTGTTTGTCTTATAAATACAAGGCAGATGCTAATTGAAAACACAAGGAAATTTGATCCTATTAAAAAGGCAGGAAGCTGCATTTAGTCAATTCATCATTAAATGCTTACTACAAGGCAGTGTTGCTGATGAAATAGTGCAGGGGCACACCCTCGTGGACAAAATGCTTACAGCACCTGGTATTCCCAGGCGGTCTCCCATCCAAGTACTAACCAGGCCCGACCCTGCTTAGCTTCCGAGATCAGACGAGATCGGGCGTACCCAGGCTGGTATGGCCGTAAGCGAGAAACAATCTCTTGCTACAACATATATAGTCAAAGTGAGTCTGATAAAACAGACATTTAGTCAATTCATCATTAAATGCTTAATACAAGGCAGTGTTGCTGATGAAATAGTGCAAGAGCACACCCTCGTGGACAAAATGCTTACAGCACCTGGTATTCCCAGGCGGTCTCCCATCCAAGTACTAACCAGGCCCGACCCTGCTTAGCTTCCGAGATCAGACGAGATCAGGCGTACCCAGGCTGGTATGGCCGTAAGCGAGAAACAATCTCTTGCTACAACATATATAGTCAAAGTGAGTGTGATAAACAGACATTGCATTTTCACCAATTAGATAAGCAGCTTGAACTTTGTGTCACTGAAAAAGTAGAAGAAATTACAAACACTGTTCCCATCACTTTTTAGCACAGGTAGTTGGATAAAATACAAACTTTATTTCCTTTCATCATTTGAACAGGGCAAAGGAGCACAAAGCACACACAAGCTGCATTCAGCAACAATATTCTTGTTTGTCTTATAAATACAAGGCAGATGCTAATTGAAAACACAAGGAAATTTGATCCTATTAAAAAGGCAGGAAGCTGCATTTAGTCAATTCATCATTAAATGCTTACTACAAGGCAGTGTTGCTGATGAAATAGTGCAGGGGCACACCCTCGTGGACAAAATGCTTACAGCACCTGGTATTCCCAGGCGGTCTCCCATCCAAGTACTAACCAGGCCCGACCCTGCTTAGCTTCCGAGATCAGACGAGATCGGGCGTACCCAGGCTGGTATGGCCGTAAGCGAGAAACAATCTCTTGCTACAACATATATAGTCAAAGTGAGTCTGATAAAACAGACATTTAGTCAATTCATCATTAAATGCTTAATACAAGGCAGTGTTGCTGATGAAATAGTGCAAGAGCACACCCTCGTGGACAAAATGGTTACAGCACCTGGTATTCCCAGGCGGTCTCCCATCCAAGTACTAACCAGGCCCGACCCTGCTTAGCTTCCGAGATCAGACGAGATCGGGCGTACCCAGGCTGGTATGGCCGTAAGCGAGAAACAATCTCTTGCTACAACATATATAGTCAAAGTGAGTGTGATAAACAGACATTGCATTTTCACCAATTAGATAAGCAGCTTGAACTTTGTGTCACTGAAAAAGTAGAAGAAATTACAAACACTGTTCCCATCACTTTTTACCACAGGTAGTTGGATAAAATACAAACTTTATTTCCTTTCATCATTTGAACAGGGCAAAGGAGCACAAAGCACACACAAGCTGCATTCAGCAACAATATTCTTGTTTGTCTTATAAATACAAGGCAGATGCTAATTGAAAACACAAGGAAATTTGATCCTATTAAAAAGGCAGGAAGCTGCATTTAGTCAATTCATCATTAAATGCTTACTACAAGGCAGTGTTGCTGATGAAATAGTGCAGGGGCACACCCTCGTGGACAAAATGCTTACAGCACCTGGTATTCCCAGGCGGTCTCCCATCCAAGTACTAACCAGGCCCGACCCTGCTTAGCTTCCGAGATCAGACGAGATCGGGCGTACCCAGGCTGGTATGGCCGTAAGCGAGAAACAATCTCTTGCTACAACATATATAGTCAAAGTGAGTCTGATAAAACAGACATTTAGTCAATTCATCATTAAATGCTTAATACAAGGCAGTGTTGCTGATGAAATAGTGCAAGAGCACACCCTCGTGGACAAAATGCTTACAGCACCTGGTATTCCCAGGCGGTCTCCCATCCAAGTACTAACCAGGCCCGACCCTGCTTAGCTTCCGAGATCAGACGAGATCGGGCGTACCCAGGCTGGTATGGCCGTAAGCGAGAAACAATCTCTTGCTACAACATATATAGTCAAAGTGAGTGTGATAAACAGACATTGCATTTTCACCAATTAGATAAGCAGCTTGAACTTTGTGTCACTGAAAAAGTAGAAGAAATTACAAACACTGTTCCCATCACTTTTTACCACAGGTAGTTGGATAAAATACAAACTTTATTTCCTTTCATCATTTGAACAGGGCAAAGGAGCACAAAGCACACACAAGCTGCATTCAGCAACAATATTCTTGTTTGTCTTATAAATACAAGGCAGATGCTAATTGAAAACACAAGGAAATTTGATCCTATTAAAAAGGCAGGAAGCTGCATTTAGTCAATTCATCATTAAATGCTTACTACAAGGCAGTGTTGCTGATGAAATAGTGCAGGGGCACACCCTCGTGGACAAAATGCTTACAGCACCTGGTATTCCCAGGCGGTCTCCCATCCAAGTACTAACCAGGCCCGACCCTGCTTAGCTTCCGAGATCAGACGAGATCGGGCGTACCCAGGCTGGTATGGCCGTAAGCGAGAAACAATCTCTTGCTACAACATATATAGTCAAAGTGAGTCTGATAAAACAGACATTTAGTCAATTCATCATTAAATGCTTAATACAAGGCAGTGTTGCTGATGAAATAGTGCAAGAGCACACCCTCGTGGACAAAATGCTTACAGCACCTGGTATTCCCAGGCGGTCTCCCATCCAAGTACTAACCAGGCCCGACCCTGCTTAGCTTCCGAGATCAGACGAGATCGGGCGTACCCAGGCTGGTATGGCCGTAAGCGAGAAACAATCTCTTGCTACAACATATATAGTCAAAGTGAGTGTGATAAACAGACATTGCATTTTCACCAATTAGATAAGCAGCTTGAACTTTGTGTCACTGAAAAAGTAGAAGAAATTACAAACACTGTTCCCATCACTTTTTAGCACAGGTAGTTGGATAAAATACAAACTTTATTTCCTTTCATCATTTGAACAGGGCAAAGGAGCACAAAGCACACACAAGCTGCATTCAGCAACAATATTCTTGTTTGTCTTATAAATACAAGGCAGATGCTAATTGAAAACACAAGGAAATTTGATCCTATTAAAAAGGCAGGAAGCTGCATTTAGTCAATTCATCATTAAATGCTTACTACAAGGCAGTGTTGCTGATGAAATAGTGCAGGGGCACACCCTCGTGGACAAAATGCTTACAGCACCTGGTATTCCCAGGCGGTCTCCCATCCAAGTACTAACCAGGCCCGACCCTGCTTAGCTTCCGAGATCAGACGAGATCGGGCGTACCCAGGCTGGTATGGCCGTAAGCGAGAAACAATCTCTTGCTACAACATATATAGTCAAAGTGAGTCTGATAAAACAGACATTTAGTCAATTCATCATTAAATGCTTAATACAAGGCAGTGTTGCTGATGAAATAGTGCAAGAGCACACCCTCGTGGACAAAATGGTTACAGCACCTGGTATTCCCAGGCGGTCTCCCATCCAAGTACTAACCAGGCCCGACCCTGCTTAGCTTCCGAGATCAGACGAGATCGGGCGTACCCAGGCTGGTATGGCCGTAAGCGAGAAACAATCTCTTGCTACAACATATATAGTCAAAGTGAGTGTGATAAACAGACATTGCATTTTCACCAATTAGATAAGCAGCTTGAACTTTGTGTCACTGAAAAAGTAGAAGAAATTACAAACACTGTTCCCATCACTTTTTACCACAGGTAGTTGGATAAAATACAAACTTTATTTCCTTTCATCATTTGAACAGGGCAAAGGAGCACAAAGCACACACAAGCTGCATTCAGCAACAATATTCTTGTTTGTCTTATAAATACAAGGCAGATGCTAATTGAAAACACAAGGAAATTTGATCCTATTAAAAAGGCAGGAAGCTGCATTTAGTCAATTCATCATTAAATGCTTACTACAAGGCAGTGTTGCTGATGAAATAGTGCAGGGGCACACCCTCGTGGACAAAATGCTTACAGCACCTGGTATTCCCAGGCGGTCTCCCATCCAAGTACTAACCAGGCCCGACCCTGCTTAGCTTCCGAGATCAGACGAGATCGGGCGTACCCAGGCTGGTATGGCCGTAAGCGAGAAACAATCTCTTGCTACAACATATATAGTCAAAGTGAGTCTGATAAAACAGACATTTAGTCAATTCATCATTAAATGCTTAATACAAGGCAGTGTTGCTGATGAAATAGTGCAAGAGCACACCCTCGTGGACAAAATGCTTACAGCACCTGGTATTCCCAGGCGGTCTCCCATCCAAGTACTAACCAGGCCCGACCCTGCTTAGCTTCCGAGATCAGACGAGATCGGGCGTACCCAGGCTGGTATGGCCGTAAGCGAGAAACAATCTCTTGCTACAACATATATAGTCAAAGTGAGTGTGATAAACAGACATTGCATTTTCACCAATTAGATAAGCAGCTTGAACTTTGTGTCACTGAAAAAGTAGAAGAAATTACAAACACTGTT